>NW_027141712.1:1200000-1500000 GCF_036365525.1 Heterodontus francisci | reverse complement strand
CAGTCTCGGTGGGCCGAAGGGCCTGTTAAAGTGCTGCATCTCTAAATTAAACTAAATACTGACACCGAGTGTCACAGATACACACTGACACGCAGTAACACAAACAAACACACACTGACACCCAGTAACACAGAGAAACACTGATAAACAGTAACAAAGACATACACTGACACCAAGTAACACAGACACACACTGACACCCAGTAACAAAGACATACACTGACACCAAGTCACAAAGATATACACTGATACCAAGTCACAAAGACATACACTGATACCCAGCAAGACAGACACACACTGACACCAAGTAACAAAGACATACACTGACACCAAGTCACAAAGACACACACTGACACCCAGTAACAAAGACATACACTGACTCCAAGTCACAAAGACATACACTGACTCCCAGTAACACAGACACACACTGACACCAAGAAACAAAGACATACACTGACACCAAGTGACAAAGACATACACGGACACCAAGTCACAAAGACACACACTGACACCCAGGAACAAAGACATACACTGACACCAAGTCACAAAGACATACACTGACACCAAGTCACAAAGACACACACTGACACCAAGTAACAAAGACATACACTGATACCAAGTCACAAAGACATCCACTGATACCCAGTAACAAACACATACACGGACACCCAGTAACGCAGATACACACCGACACCAAGTAACAAAGACAGAGACTTACACCAAGTAACACAGACACACACTGACACCCAGTAACACAGACACACACTTACACCAAGTAACAAAGACATACACTGAGAACAAGTCACAAAGACACACACTTACACCAAGCAACAAAGACATACACTGACACCCAGTAACACAGACACACACGGACACCAAGTAACAAAGACACAGACTTACACCAAGTAACACAGACACACACTGACACCCAGTAACGCAGACACACACGGACACCAAGTAACAAAGACACAGACTTACACCAAGTGACACAGACACACACTGACACCCAGTAACACAGACACACACTTACACCAAGTAACACAGACACACACTGACAGCCAGTAAGACAAACAAACACACTGACACCCAGCAACACAGACAAACACTTACACCAAGTAACAAAGACATGCACTGACACCCAGTAACAAAGACATGCACTGACACCCAGTAACACAGACACACACGGACACCAAGTAACAAAGACACACACTTACACCAAGTAACACAGACACACACTGACAGCCAGCAAGACAAACAAACACACTGACACCCAGCAACAGAGACACACACTGACACCAAGTCACAAAGACATACACTGATACCGGTAACACAGACCCACACTTACTCCAAGTAACACAGACATACACTGACACCCAGTAACACAGACACACACTTACACCAAGTAACAAAGACACACACGGACACCCATTAACAAACACATACACTGACACCCAGTAACGCAGACACACACGGACACCAAGGAACAAAGACACAGACTTACACCAAGTAACACAGACACACACTGACACCCAGTAACACAGACACACACTTACACCAAGTAACAAAGACATACACTGACACCACGTCACAAAGACACACACTGACTCCCAGTAACAAAGACATACACTGACACCAAGTCACAAAGACAGACACTGATACCCAGTAACAAATACATACACTGATACCCAGTAACACAGACACACACATACACCTAGTAACGAAGACACACACTGATACCCAGTAACACAGACACACACGGACACCAAGTAACAAAGACACACACTTACACCAAGTAACACAGACACACACTGACAGCCAGTAAGACAAACAAACACACTGACACCCAGCAACACAGACACACACTGACACCAAGTATCAAAGACATACACTGACACCAAGTCACAAAGGCATGCACTGATACGAAGTCACAAAGACATACACAGATAAACAGTAACACAGACAAACAATGACACCAAGTAACAAAGACATCCACTGACACCAAGTAACAAAGACATCCACTTACACCAAGTATTTTGACATACACAGACACCAAGTCACTAAGACATACACTGATACCCAGTAACACAGACAGACACTGACACCAAGTGAGAAAGACATACACTGACACCAAGTCACAAAGACACACACTGACACCCAGTAACAAAGACATACACTGACACCAATTCACAAAGACATACACTGATACCCGGTAACACAGACACACACTTACACCAAGTAACACAGACATACACTGACACCAAGTCACAAAGACACACACTGACACCCAGTAACAAAGACATACACTGACACCAAGTCACAAAGACATACACAGATACCCATTAACAAACACATACACTGACACCCAGTAACGCAGACACACACGGACACCAAGTAACAAAGACACAGACTTACACCAAGTAACACAGACACACACTGACACCCAGTAACACAGACACACACTTACACCAAGTAACAAAGACATACACTGACACCACGTCACAAAGACACACACTGACACCCAGTAACAAAGACATACACTGACACCAAGTCACAAAGACAGACACTGATACCCAGTAACAAAGACATACACTGATACCCAGTAACACAGACACACACATACACCTATTAACGAAGACACACACTGATACCCAGTAACACAGACACACACTTACACCAAGTAACAAACACATACACTGACACCCAGTAACGCAGACACACACGGACACCAAGTAACAAAGACACAGACTTACACCAAGTAACACAGACACACACTGACACCCAGTAACACAGACACACACTTACACCAAGTAACAAAGACATACACTGACACCAAGTCACAAAGACATACACTGACACCAAGTCACAAAGACACACACTGACACCCAGTAACAAAGACATACACTGATACCCAGTAACAAAGACAAACACTGATACCCAGTAACACAGACAGACACTGACACCAAGTGACAAAGACATACACTGATACCAAGTCACACAGGCACACACTGACACCCAATAACACAGACACACACTTACACCAAGTAACACAGACATACACTGACACCAAGTAGCAAAGACATACACTGATACCCAGTAACACAGGCACACACTGGCGGGGGGGTGGGGGTGGGGGCACATTGGCGCAGTGGTTAGCACCGCAGCCTGACAGCTCCAGGGACACGGGTTCGATTCTGGGTACTGCCTGTGCGGAGATTGCAAGTTCTCCCTGTGTCTGCGTGGGTTTCCTCCGGGTGCTCCGGCTTCCTCCCACATGCCAAAGACTTGCAGGTTGATAGGTTAATTGGCCATCATAAATTGCCCCTAGTATATAGGGACAGGTGGGGATGTGATAGGAATACGGGATTAGTGTAGGATTAGTATAAATGGGTGATTGATGGTCGGCACAGACTCGGAGGGCCGAAGGGCCTGTTAAAGTGCTGCATCTCTAAACTAAACTAAATACTGACACCTAGTGTCACAGATACACACTGACACCCAGTAACACAAACAAACACACACTGACACCCAGTAACACAGAGAAACACTGATAAACAGTAACAAAGACATACACTGACACCAAGTAACACAGACACACACTGACACCCAGTAACAAAGACATACACTGACACCAAGTCACAAAGACATACACTGATACCAAGTCACAAAGACATACACTGATACCCAGTAACACAGACACACACTGACACCAAGTAACAAAGACATACACTGACACCAAGTAACAAAGACATACACTGACACCAAGTCACAAAGACACACACTGACACCCAGTAACAAAGACATACACTGACTCCAAGTCACAAAGACATACACTGACACCCAGTAACACAGACACACACTGACACCAAGTAACAAAGACATACACTGACACCAAGTAACAAAGACATACACTGACACCAAGTCACAAAGACACACACTGACACCCAGGAACAAAGACATACACTGACACCAAGTCACAAAGACATACACTGACACCAAGTCACAAAGACACACACTGACAACCAGTAACAAAGACATACACTGACACCAAGTAACAAAGACATACACTGTCACAAAGACACACACTGACACCCAGTAACAAAGACATACACTGATACCAAGTCACAAAGACATCCACTGATACCCAGTAAGACAGACACACACTGACACCAAGTAACAAAGACATACACGGACACCCATGAACAAACACATACACTGACACCCAGTAACGCAGACACACACCGACACCAATTAACAAAGACAGAGACTTACACCAAGTAACACAGACACACACTGACACCCAGTAACACAGACACACACTTACACCAAGTAACAAAGACATACACTGAGACCAAGTCACAAAGACACACACTTACACCAAGCAACAAAGACATACACTGACACCAAGTAACACAGACACACACGGACACCAAGTAACAAAGACGCAGACTTACACCAAGTAACACAGACACACACTGACACCCAGTAACGCAGACACACACGGACACCAAGAAACAAAGACACAGACTTACACCAAGTAACACAGACACACACTGACACCCAGTAACACAGACACACACTGACACCAAGTAACAAAGACACACGCTGACACCCAGTAACAAAGACATACACTGACACCAAGTCACAAAGACATACACTGATACCCAGTAACACAAACACACACTGACACCAAGTAACAAAGACATACACTGATAACCAGTAACAAAGACATACACTGATACCCGGTAACACAGACCCACACTTACACCAAGTAACACAGACATACACTGACACCCAGTAACACAGACACACACTTGCACCAAGTCACAAAGACACACGCTGACACCCAGTAACAAAGACATACACTGACACCAAGTCACAAAGACATACACTGATACCCAGTAACACAAACACACACTGACACCAAGTAACAAAGACATACACTGATACCCAGTAACAAAGACATACACTGATACCCGGTAACACAGACACACACTTACACCAAGTAACACAGACATACACTGACACCCAGTAACACAGACACACACGGACAACAAGTAACAAAGACACAGACTTACACCAAGTAACACAGACACACACTGACACCCAGTAACACAGACACACACTTCCACCAAGTAACAAAGACATGCACTGACACCAAGTCACAAAGACATACACTGACACCCAGGAACACAGAGACACACTTACACCAAGTAACAAAGACATACAAGGACACCCAGTAACACAGACACACACTTACACCATGTAACAAAGACACAGACATACACCAAGTAACACAGACACACACTGACACCCAGTCACACAGACACACACTTACACCAAGTAACACAGATATTCACTGACACCCAGTACAAACACATACACTGACACCCAGTAACAGAGACACACACGGACACCAAGTAACAAAGACACAGACTTACACCAAGCAACACAGACACACACTGACACCCAGTAACACAGACACACACTTACACCAAGTAACACTGATATTCACTGACACCCAGTACAAACACATACACTGACACCCAGTAACACAGACACACACTTACACCAAGTGACACAGACATACACTGATACCCAGTAGCAAAGACATACACTGATACCCAGTAACACAGACACACACATTCACCTAGTAACGAAGACACACACTGATACCCAGTGACACAGACACACACTTACACCAAGTAACAAACACATACACTGACAACCAGTAACGCAGACACACACGGACACCAAGTAACAAAGACACAGACTTACACCAAGGAACACAGACACACACTGACACCCAGTAACACAGTCACACACTGACACCAAGTCACAAAGACACACACTGACACCCAGTAACAAAGCCATACACTGACACCAAGTCACAAAGACACACACTGATACCCAGTAACAAAGACATACACTGATACCCAGTAACACAGACACACGCTTACAAATAGTAACGAAGACACACACTGATACCCAGTAACACAGACACACACTTACACCAAGTAACAAAGACATACACTGACACCCAGTAACAAAGACAAGCACTGACACCCAGCAACACAGAAACACACTGACACCAAGTAACAAAGACATACACTGATACCCAGTAACACAGACACACGCTTACAAATAGTAACGAAGACACACACTGATACCCAGTAACACAGACACACACTTACACCAAGTAACAAAGACATACACTGACACCCAGTAACAAAGACAAGCACTGACACCCAGCAACACAGAAACACACTGACACCAAGTAACAAAGACATACACTGATACCCAGTAACACAGACACACGCTTACAAATAGTAACGAAGACACACACTGATACCCAGTAACACAGACACACACTTACACCAAGTAACAAAGACATACACTGACACCCAGTAACAAAGACAAGCACTGACACCCAGCAACACAGAAACACACTGACACCAAGTAACAAAGACATTCACTGACACCCAGTAACACAGATACACACAGGGCGGCACAGTGGCGCAGTGGTTAGCACTGCAGCCTCACAGCTCCAGGGACCCGGGATCGATTCTGGGTACTGCCTGTGCAGAGTTTGCAAGTTCTCCCTGTGTCTGCGTGGGTTTCGTCCGGGTGCTCCGGTTTCCTCCCACATGCCAAAGACTTGCTGGTTGGGAGGTTAATTGGCCATCATAAATTGCCTCTAGTAAAGGTAGGTGGTAGGGAAATATATAGGTACAGGTGGGGATGTTATTGGAATATGGGATTCGTGTAGGATTAGTATAAATGGTTGGTTGATGGTCGGCACAGACTTGGTGGGCTGAAGGGCCTGTTTCAGTGCTGTATCTCTAAACTAAACTAAATACTGACACCTAGTGTCACAGACACACACTGACACCAAGTAACAAAGACACACACTTGCACCGAGTAACACAGACATACACTTACACCAAGTATTTTGACAAACAATTACACCAAGTCACAAAGACATACACTGACACCAAGTCACAAACACATGCACTGACACCAAGTAACAAAGACATACACTGATCGCCAGTAACACAGACACAAACTGACACCCAGTTCGAAACACACACTGACCCCCAGTAATACAGACACACACTGACACCCCCGTAACACAGACATACACTGACACCAAATCACAAAGACACACACTGATACACAGACACACACTTACACCAAGTAACACAGACATACACTGACACAAAGTCACAAAGACACACACTGACACCCAGTAACAAAGACATACACTGACACCAAGTCACAAATACATACACTGATACCCAGTAACACAGACACACACTGACACCCAGTAACAAAGACATACACTGATACTAAGTCACAAAGACATACACTGATACCCAGTAACACAGACACACACTTACACCAAGTAACAAAGACAGACACTGATACCCAGTAACACAGATAAACACTTACACCAAGAAACAAAGACATACACTGACACCCAGTAACAAAGACATACACTGACACGCAGTAACACAGACACACACGGACACCAAGTAACAAAGACACACACTTACACCAAGTAACACAGACACACACTGACACCCAGTAACACACACTGATACACAGGAACAAAGACATACACTGATACCCAGGAACAAAGACACACACTGACACCAAGGAACAAAGACACACACTTACACCAAGTAACAAAGACACACACTTACACCAAGTAACACAGACATACACTGACACCAAGTAACAAAGACAGACAATTGCACCAAGTAACAAAAACATACACTTACACCAAGTATTTTGACATACACTGACACCAAGAACAAAGACATACACTGACACCCAGTAACAAAGACATACACTGACACCCAGTAACACAGACACGCACGTACACCAAGTAACACAGACACACACTGACACCCAGTAACACAGACACACACTGACACCAAGTCACAAAGACATACACTGATACCCATTAACAAAGACATACACTGATACCCAGTAACACAGACACACACTTACACCTAGTAACAAAGACACACACTGATACCCAGTAACACAGACACACACATACACCAAGTAACAAAGACATACACTGACACCCAGTAACAAAGACATACACTGACACCCAGTAACAAAGACATGCACTGACACCCAGTAACACAGACACACACATACACCAAGTAACAAAGACATACACTGACACCCAGTAACAAAGACATGCACTGACACCCAGTAACACAGACACACACGGACACCAAGTAACACACACTGATACACAGTAACAAAGACATACACTGACACCCAGGAACAAAGACACACACTGACACCAAGTAACACAGACACAAACTTACACCAAGTAACACAGACATACACTGACACCAAGTAACAAAGACAGACAATTGCACCAAGTAACAAAGACATACACTTACACCAAGTAACAAAGACATGCACTGACACCCAGTAACACAGACACACACGGACACCAAGTAACAAAGACACACACTGAAACCCAGTAGCAAAGACATACACTGACACCAAGTCACAAAGACATACACTGATACACAGACACACACTTACACCAAGTAACACAGACGTACACTGACACCAAGTCACAAAGACACACACTGACACCCAGTAACAAAGACATACACTGACACCAAGTCACAAAGACAGACACTGATACCCAGGAACACAGACACACACTGACACCCAGTAACAAAGACATACACTGATACCAAGTCACAAAGACATCCACTGATACCCAGTAACACAGACACATACTGACACCCAGTAACAAAGACATACACTGATACCCAGTAACACAGACACACACTTACACCATGTAACAAAGACAGACACTGATACGCAGTAACACAGATAAACACTTACACCAAGTAACGAAGTCATACACTGACACCCAGTAACAAAGACATACACTGACACCCAGTAACTCAGACACACAAGGACACCAAGTAATAAAGACGCACACTTACACCAAGTAACACAGACACACACTGACACCCAGTAACACACACTGATACACAGTAACAAAGACATACACTGAAACCCAGGAACAAAGACACACACTGATACCCAGTAACACAGGCACACACTTACACCAAGTAACAAAGACATACACTGACACCCAGTAACAAAGACAAGCACTGACACCCAGTAACACAGACACACACGGACACCAAATAACAAAGACACACACTTACACCAAGTAACACAGACACACACTGACAGCCAGTAAGACAAACACACACACTGACACCCAGCAACACAGACACACACTGACACCAAGTTACAAAGACATACACTGACACCCAGTAACACAGATACACACTGGGCGGCACAGTGGCGCAGTGGTTAGCACTGCAGCCTCACAGCTCCAGGGTCCCGGGATAGATTCTGTGTACTGCCTGTGCGGAGTTTGCAAGTTCTCCCTGTGTCTGCGTGGGTTTCCTCCGGGTGCTCCGGTTTCCTCCCACATGCCAAAGACTTGCAGGTTGGTCGGTTTATTGGCCATTATGAATTGCACCTAGTTTAGCTAGGTGGTAGGGAAATATATAGGGACCGGTGGGGATGTTATTGGAATATGGGATTCGTGTAGGATTAGTATAAATGGTTGGTTGATGGTCGGCTCAGACTCGGTGGGCCGAAGGGCCTGTTTCAGTGCTGTATCTCTAAACTAAACTAAATACTGACACCTAGTGTCACAGACACACACTGACACCAAGTAACAAAGACATGCACTTGCACCGAGTAACACAGACATACACTTACACCAAGTATTTTGACATACACTTACACCAAGTAACAAAGACATACACTGACACCCAGTAACAAAGACAGACACTGACACCAAGTCACAAACACATACACTGACACCAAGTAACAAAGACATACACTTACACCAAGTAACAAAGACATACACTGATAGCCAGTAACACAGACAGACACTGACACCCAGTTAGAAACACACACTGACCCCCAGTAACACAAACACACACTGACCCCCCGTAACACAGTCATACACTGACACCAAGTCACAAAGACACACACTGACACCCAGTAACAAAGACATACACTGACACCAAGTCACAAAGACATACACTGATACCCAGGAACACAGACAAACACTGACACCCAGTAACAAAGACATGCACTGATACCAAGTCACAAAGACAGACACTGATACCCAGTAACACAGACACACACTGACACCCAGTAACAAAGACATACACTGATACCAAGTAACAAAGACATACACTGACACCAAGTCACAAAGACATACACTGATACCCAGTAACACAGACACACACTTACACCAAGTAACAAAGACTAACACTGATACCCAGTAACACAGACACACACTGACACCAAGTCACAAAGACACACACTGACACCCAGTAACAAAGCCATACACTGACACCAAGTCACAAAGACACACACTGATACCCAGTAACAAAGACATACACTGATACCCAGTAACACAGACACACGCTTACAAATAGTAACGAAGACACACACTGATACCCAGTAACACAGACACACACTTACACCAAGTAACAAAGACATACACTGACACCCAGTAACAAAGACAAGCACTGACACCCAGCAACACAGAAACACACTGACACCAAGTAACAAAGACATACACTGATACCCAGTAACACAGACACACGCTTACAAATAGTAACGAAGACACACACTGATACCCAGTAACACAGACACACACTTACACCAAGTAACAAAGACATACACTGACACCCAGTAACAAAGACAAGCACTGACACCCAGCAACACAGAAACACACTGACACCAAGTAACAAAGACATACACTGATACCCAGTAACACAGACACACGCTTACAAATAGTAACGAAGACACACACTGATACCCAGTAACACAGACACACACTTACACCAAGTAACAAAGACATACACTGACACCCAGTAACAAAGACAAGCACTGACACCCAGCAACACAGAAACACACTGACACCAAGTAACAAAGACATTCACTGACACCCAGTAACACAGATACACACAGGGCGGCACAGTGGCGCAGTGGTTAGCACTGCAGCCTCACAGCTCCAGGGACCCGGGATCGATTCTGGGTACTGCCTGTGCAGAGTTTGCAAGTTCTCCCTGTGTCTGCGTGGGTTTCGTCCGGGTGCTCCGGTTTCCTCCCACATGCCAAAGACTTGCTGGTTGGGAGGTTAATTGGCCATCATAAATTGCCTCTAGTAAAGGTAGGTGGTAGGGAAATATATAGGTACAGGTGGGGATGTTATTGGAATATGGGATTCGTGTAGGATTAGTATAAATGGTTGGTTGATGGTCGGCACAGACTTGGTGGGCTGAAGGGCCTGTTTCAGTGCTGTATCTCTAAACTAAACTAAATACTGACACCTAGTGTCACAGACACACACTGACACCAAGTAACAAAGACACACACTTGCACCGAGTAACACAGACATACACTTACACCAAGTATTTTGACAAACAATTACACCAAGTCACAAAGACATACACTGACACCAAGTCACAAACACATGCACTGACACCAAGTAACAAAGACATACACTGATCGCCAGTAACACAGACACAAACTGACACCCAGTTCGAAACACACACTGACCCCCAGTAATACAGACACACACTGACACCCCCGTAACACAGACATACACTGACACCAAATCACAAAGACACACACTGATACACAGACACACACTTACACCAAGTAACACAGACATACACTGACACAAAGTCACAAAGACACACACTGACACCCAGGAACAAAGACATACACTGACACCAAGTCACAAATACATACACTGATACCCAGTAACACAGACACACACTGACACCCAGTAACAAAGACATACACTGATACTAAGTCACAAAGACATACACTGATACCCAGTAACACAGACACACACTTACACCAAGTAACAAAGACAGACACTGATACCCAGTAACACAGATAAACACTTACACCAAGAAACAAAGACATACACTGACACCCAGTAACAAAGACATACACTGACACGCAGTAACACAGACACACACGGACACCAAGTAACAAAGACACACACTTACACCAAGTAACACAGACACACACTGACACCCAGTAACACACACTGATACACAGGAACAAAGACATACACTGATACCCAGGAACAAAGACACACACTGACACCAAGGAACAAAGACACACACTTACACCAAGTAACAAAGACACACACTTACACCAAGTAACACAGACATACACTGACACCAAGTAACAAAGACAGACAATTGCACCAAGTAACAAAAACATACACTTACACCAAGTATTTTGACATACACTGACACCAAGAACAAAGACATACACTGACACCCAGTAACAAAGACATACACTGACACCCAGTAACACAGACACGCACGTACACCAAGTAACACAGACACACACTGACACCCAGTAACACAGACACACACTGACACCAAGTCACAAAGACATACACTGATACCCATTAACAAAGACATACACTGATACCCAGTAACACAGACACACACTTACACCTAGTAACAAAGACACACACTGATACCCAGTAACACAGACACACACATACACCAAGTAACAAAGACATACACTGACACCCAGTAACAAAGACATACACTGACACCCAGTAACACAGACACACACATACACCAAGTAACAAAGACATACACTGACACCCAGTAACAAAGACATGCACTGACACCCAGTAACACAGACACACACGGACACCAAGTAACACACACTGATACACAGTAACAAAGACATACACTGACACCCAGGAACAAAGACACACACTGACACCAAGTAACACAGACACAAACTTACACCAAGTAACACAGACATACACTGACACCAAGTAACAAAGACAGACAATTGCACCAAGTAACAAAGACATACACTTACACCAAGTAACAAAGACATGCACTGACACCCAGTAACACAGACACACACGGACACCAAGTAACAAAGACACACACTGAAACCCAGTAGCAAAGACATACACTGACACCAAGTCACAAAGACATACACTGATACACAGACACACACTTACACCAAGTAACACAGACATACACTGACACCAAGTCACAAAGACACACACTGACACCCAGTAACAAAGACATACACTGACACCAAGTCACAAAGACAGACACTGATACCCAGGAACACAGACACACACTGACACCCAGTAACAAAGACATACACTGATACCAAGTCACAAAGACATCCACTGATACCCAGTAACACAGACACATACTGACACCCAGTAACAAAGACATACACTGATACCCAGTAACACAGACACACACTTACACCATGTAACAAAGACAGACACTGATACGCAGTAACACAGATAAACACTTACACCAAGTAACAAAGTCATACACTGACACCCAGTAACAAAGACATACACTGACACCCAGTAACTCAGACACACAAGGACACCAAGTAATAAAGACGCACACTTACACCAAGTAACACAGACACACACTGACACCCAGTAACACACACTGATACACAGTAACAAAGACATACACTGAAACCCAGGAACAAAGACACACACTGATACCCAGTAACACAGGCACACACTTACACCAAGTAACAAAGACATACACTGACACCCAGTAACAAAGACAAGCACTGACACCCAGTAACACAGACACACACGGACACCAAATAACAAAGGCACACACTTACACCAAGTAACACAGACACACACTGACAGCCAGTAAGACAAACACACACACTGACACCCAGCAACACAGACACACACTGACACCAAGTTACAAAGACATACACTGACACCCAGTAACACAGATACACACTGGGCGGCACAGTGGCGCAGTGGTTAGCACTGCAGCCTCACAGCTCCAGGGTCCCGGGATAGATTCTGTGTACTGCCTGTGCGGAGTTTGCAAGTTCTCCCTGTGTCTGCGTGGGTTTCCTCCGGGTGCTCCGGTTTCCTCCCACATGCCAAAGACTTGCAGGTTGGTCGGTTTATTGGCCATTATGAATTGCACCTAGTTTAGCTAGGTGGTAGGGAAATATATAGGGACCGGTGGGGATGTTATTGGAATATGGGATTCGTGTAGGATTAGTATAAATGGTTGGTTGATGGTCGGCTCAGACTCGGTGGGCCGAAGGGCCTGTTTCAGTGCTGTATCTCTAAACTAAACTAAATACTGACACCTAGTGTCACAGACACACACTGACACCAAGTAACAAAGACATGCACTTGCACCGAGTAACACAGACATACACTTACACCAAGTATTTTGACATACACTTACACCAAGTAACAAAGACATACACTGACACCCAGTAACAAAGACAGACACTGACACCAAGTCACAAACACATACACTGACACCAAGTAACAAAGACATACACTTACACCAAGTAACAAAGACATACACTGATAGCCAGTAACACAGACAGACACTGACACCCAGTTAGAAACACACACTGACCCCCAGTAACACAAACACACACTGACCCCCCGTAACACAGTCATATACTGACACCAAGTCACAAAGACACACACTGACACCCAGTAACAAAGACATACACTGACACCAAGTCACAAAGACATACACTGATACCCAGGAACACAGACAAACACTGACACCCAGTAACAAAGACATGCACTGATACCAAGTCACAAAGACAGACACTGATACCCAGTAACACAGACACACACTGACACCCAGTAACAAAGACATACACTGATACCAAGTAACAAAGACATACACTGACACCAAGTCACAAAGACATACACTGATACCCAGTAACACAGACACACACTTACACCAAGTAACAAAGACTAACACTGATACCCAGTAACACAGACACACACTGACACCAAGTCACAAAGACACACACTGACACCCAGTAACAAAGCCATACACTGACACCAAGTCACAAAGACACACACTGATACCCAGTAACACAGATAAACACTTACACCAAGTAACAAAGTCATACACTGACACCCTGTAACAAAGACATACCCTGACATCCAGTAACACAGACACACACGGACACCATGTAACAAAGACACACACTTACACCAAGTAACACAGACACACACTGACACCCAGTAACACACACTGTTACACAGAAACAAAGACATACACTGACACCCAGGAACAAAGACACACACTGATACCCAATAACACAGACACATACTTACACCAAGTAACAAAGACATACACTGACACCCAGTAACAAAGACATGCACTGACACCCAGTAACACAGACACACACGGACACCAAGTAACAAAGACACACACTTACACCAAGTAACACAGACACGCACTGACAGCCAGCAAGACAAACAAACACACTGACACCCAGCAACACAGACACACACTGACACCAAGTAACAAAGACATACACTGACACCCAGTAACACAGATACACACTTGGCGGCACAGTGGCGCAGTGGTTAGCACTGCAGCCTCACAGCTCCAGGGACCCGGGATACATTCTGGGTACTGCCTGTGCGGAGTTTGCAAGTTCTCCCTGTGTCTGCGTGGGTTTCCTCCGGGTGCTCGGGTTTCCTCCCACATGCCAAAGACTTGCAGGTTGGTAGGTTAATTGACCATTATAAATTATCCCTAGTATAGGTAGGTGGTAGGGAAATATATAGGGACCGGTGGGGAAGTTATTGGAATATGGGATTCGTGTAGGATTAGTATAAATGGTTGGTTGATGGTCGGCACAGACTCGGTGGGCCGAAGGGCCTGTTTCAGTGCTGTATCTCTAAACTTAACTAAATACTGACACCTAGTGTCACAGACACACACTGACACCAAGTAACAAAGACATGCACTTGCACCGAGCAACACAGACATACACTTACACCAAATATTTTGACATACACTTACACCAAGTAACAAAGACATACACTGACACCCAGTAACAAAGACATACACTGACACCAAGTCACAAACGCATACACTGACACCATGTAACAAAGACATACACTTACACCAAGTAACAAAGACATACACTGATAGCCAGTAACACAGACAGACACTGACACCCAGTTAGAAACACACACTGACCCCCAGTAACACAGACACACACTGACCCCCGTACCACAGACATACACTGACACAAAGTCACAAAGACACACACTGACACCCAGTAACAAAGACATACACTGACACCAAGTCACAAAGACATACCCTGATACCCAGGAACACAGACACACACTGACACCCAGTAACAAAGACATACACTGATACCAAGTCACAAAGACATACACTGATACCCAGTAACACAGACACACACTGACACCCAGTAACAAAGACATACACTGATACCAAGTTACAAAGACATACACTGACACCAAGTCACAAAGACATACACTGATACCCAGTAACAAAGACATACACTGACACGCAGTAACACAGACACACACGGACACCAAGTAACAAAGACACACACTTGCAACAAGTAACACAGACACACACTGACACCCAGTAACACACACTGATACACAGTAACAAAGACATACACTGACACCCAGGAACAAAGACACACACTGACACCAAGTAAAAAAGACACACACTTACACTAAGTAACAAAGACACACACTTACACAAAGTAACACAGACATACACTGACACCCATTAACAAAGACAGACAATTGCACCAAGTAACAAAGACATACACTTACACCACGTATTTTGACATACACTGACACCAAGAACAAAGACATACACTGACACCCAGTAACAAAGACATACACTGACACCCAGTAACACAGACACGCACGTACACCAAGTAACACAGACACACACTGACACCCAGTAACACAGACACACACTGACACCAAATCACAAAGACATACACTGATACCCAGTAACAAAGACATACACTGATACCCAGTAACACAGACACACACTTACACCTAGTAACAAAGACACACACTGATACCCAGTAACAAAGACATACACTGACACGCAGTAACACAGACACACACGGACACCAAGTAACAAAGACACACACTTACCCCAATTAACACAGACACACACTGACACCCAGTAACACACACTGATACACAGTCACAAAGACATATACTGACACCCAGGAACAAAGACACACACTGACACCAAGTAACAAAGACACACACTTACACCAAGTAACAAAGACACACACTTGCACCAAGTAACACAGACATACACTGACACCCATTAACAAAGACAGACAATTGCACCAAGTAACAAAGACATACACTTACACCAAGTATTTTGACATACACTGACACCAAGAACAAAGACATACACTGACACCCAGTAAAAAAGACATACACTGACACCCAGTAACATAGACACGCACGTACACCAAGTAACACAGACACACACTGACACCCAGTAACACAGACACACACTGACACCAAGTCACAAAGACATACACTGATACCCAGTAACAAAGACATACACTGATACCCAGTAACACAGACACACACTTACACGTAGTAACAAAGACACACACTGATACCCAGTAACACAGACACACACTTACACCAAGTAACAAAGACATACACTGACACCCAGGAACAAAGACATGCACTGACACCCAGTAACACAGACACACACGGACACCATGTAACACACACTGATACACAGTAACAAAGACATACACTGACACCTAGGAACAAAGACACACACTGACACCAAGTAACAAAGACACACACTTACACCAAGTAACACAGACAGACACTGACACCAAGTAACAAAGACATACACTTACACCAAGTATTTTGACATGCACTGACACCCAGTAACACAGACACACACTGAAACCAAGTCACAAAGACATACACTGATACCCAGTAACAAAGACATACACTGATACCCAGTAACACAGACACACACTTACACCTGGTAACAAAGACACACACTGATACCCAGTAACACAGACACACACTTACACCAAGTGACAAAGACATACACTGACACCCAGTAACAAAGACATGCACTTACACCCAGTAACACAGACACACACGGACACCAAGTAACAAAGAGACACACTGACACCGAGTAGCAAAGACATACACTGACACCAAGTCACAAACACTTACACTGACACCAAGTAACAAAGACATTCACTGATAGCCAGTAACACAGACACACACTGACACCCAGTTAGAAACACACAATGACCCCCAGTAACACAGACACACACTGACCCCCCGTAACACAGACATACACTGACACCAAGTCACAAAGACACACACTGACACCCAGTAACACAGACATACAATGACACCAAGTAACAAAGACAGACAATTGCACCAAGTAACAAAGACATACACTTACACCAAGTATTTTGACATACACTGACTCCAAGTAACAAAGACATACACTGACACCAAGTCACAAAGACATACACTGATACCCAGTAACACAGACACACACTTACAACTAGAAACAAAGACACACACTGATACCCAGTAACACAGGCACACACTTACACCAAGTAACAAAGACATACACTGACACCCAGTAACAAAGACATGCACTGACACCCAGTAACACAGACACACACGGACACCAAGTAACAAAGACACACACTTACACCAAGTAACACAGACACACACTGACAGCCAGTAAGACAAACAAACACACTGACACCCAGCAACACAGACGCACACTGACACCAAGTAAGAAAGACATACACTGACACCCAGTAACACAGATACACACTGGGCAGCACAGTGGCGCAGTGACGGGCAATGCAGCCTCACAGCTCCAGTGACCCGGGTTCGATTCTGGGTACTGCCTGTGCGGAGTTTGCAAGTTCTCCCTGTGTCTGCGTGGGTTTCCTCCGGGTGCTCCGGTTTCCTCCCACATGCCAAAGACTTGCAGGTTCGTAGGTTAATTTGCCATTATAAATTGCCCCTAGTATAGGTATTTGGTAGGGAAATATATAGGGACCGGTGGGGATGTTATTGGAATATGGGATTCTTGTAGGATTAGTATAAATGTTTGGTTGATGGTCGGCACAGACTCGGTGGGCCGAAGGGCGTGTTTCAGTGCTGCATCTCTAAACTAAACTAAATACTGAAACCTAGTGTCAGAGACACACACTGACACCAAGTAACAAAGACATACACTTGCACCGAGTAAGACAGACATACACTTACACCAAGTATTTTGACATACACTTACACCAAGTAACAATGACATACACTGACACCCAGTAACAAAGACATACACTGACACCAAGTCACAAACACATACACTGACACCAAGTAACAAAGAAATACACTTACACCAAGTAACAAAGTCATACACTGATAGCCAGTAACACAGGCACACACTGATACCCAGTTAGAAACAAACACTGACCCCCAGTAACACAGACAAACACTGACCCCCCGTAACACAGACATGCACTGACACCAAGTCACAAAGACACACACTGAAACCCAGTAACACAAACAAACACACTGACACCCAGTAACACAGACATA
This sequence comes from Heterodontus francisci, assembly GCF_036365525.1. Lineage (NCBI taxonomy): Eukaryota > Metazoa > Chordata > Chondrichthyes > Heterodontiformes > Heterodontidae > Heterodontus > Heterodontus francisci. The sequence continues at coordinate 1,480,470 of NW_027141712.1, read as the reverse complement.
CACTGACACCAAGTAACAAAGACATACACTGATACCCAGTAACAAAGACACACACTTACACCAAGTAACAAAGACATACACTGACACCAAGTCACAAAGACGCACACTGACACCCAGTAACAAAGACATACACTGACACCAAGTAACAAAGACATACACTGATACCCAGTAACAAAGACATACACTGACAACAAGTCACAAAGACACACACTTCCACCAAGTAACACAGACACACACTGACAGCCAGTAAGACAAACAAACACATTGACACCCAGTAACACAGACACACACTGACACCAAGTAACAAAGACAGACACTGACACCCAGGAACACAGACACACTGGGCGGCACAGTGGCGCAGTGATTAGCACTGCAGCCTCACAGCTCCAGGAACCCGGGTTCGATTCTGTGTACTGCGTGAAAGGAGTTTGCAAGTTCTCCCTGTGTCTGCGTGATTTTCCTCCGGGTGCTCCGGTTTCCTCCCACATGCCAAAGTCTTGCAGGTTGGTAGGTTAATTGGCCATTATAAATTGCCCCTTGTATCGGTAGGTGGTATGGAAATATATAGGGATAGGTGGGGATGTGATAGGAATACAGGATTAGTGTAGGATTAGTATAAATGGGTTGTTGATGGTCGGCACAGACTCGGTGGGCCGAAGGGCCTGTTTAAGTGCTGTATCTCTAAACTAAACGAAATACTGACACCCAGTGTCACAGACACACACTGACACCCAGTAACACAAACAAACACACACTGACACCCAGTAACACAGAGAAACACTGATACACAGTAACAGAGACATGAACAAAGACATGCACTGACACCAAGTAACACAGACACACACTGACACCCAGTAAAAAAGACATACACTGACACCATGTCACAAAGACATACACTGATGCCCAGTAACAAAGACACATACTTGCACCAAGTAACACAGACATACACTGACACCAAGTAACAAAGACAGACAATTACACCAAGTAACAAAGACATACACTTACACCAGGTATTTTGACATACACTGACACCAAGTAACAAAGACATACACTGATACCCGGTAACGCAGACACACACTTACACCCAGTAAAAAAGACATACACTGACACCAAGTCACAAAGACATACACTGATGCCAAGTCACAAAGACATACACTGATGCCCAGTAACACAGGCACACACTGACACCAAGTAACAAAGACATACACTGACACCAAGTAACAAAGACAGACACTTACACCAAGTAACAAAGACACACACTTACAGCAAGTAACACAGACATGCACTGACACCAAGTGACAAAGACAGACAATTACACTAAGTAACAAAGACATACACTTACACCAAGTATTTTGACATACACTGACACCAAGTAACAAAGACATACACTGATACCCAGTAACAAAGACACACACTTACACCAAGTAACAAAGACATACACTGACACCAAGTCACAAAGACGCACACTGACACCCAGTAACAAAGACATACACTGACACCAAGTAACAAAGACATACACTGATACCCAGTAACAAAGACATACACTGACTACAAGTCACAAAGACACACACTTCCACCAAGTAACACAGACACACACTGACAGCCAGTAAGACAAACAAACACATTGACACCCAGTAACTCAGACACACACTGACACCAAGTAACAAAGACAGACACTGACACCCAGGAACACAGACACACTGGGCGGCACAGTGGCGCAGTGATTAGCACTGCAGCCTCACAGCTCCAGGAACCCGGTTCGATTCTGTGTACTGCGTGAAAGGAGTTTGCAAGTTCTCCCTGTGTCTGCGTGATTTTCCTCCGGGCGCTCCGGTTTCCTCCCACATGCCAAAGTCTTGCAGGTTGGTAGGTTAATTGGCCATTATAAATTGCCCCTTGTATCGGTAGGTGGTATGGAAATATATAGGGATAGGTGGGGATGTGATAGGAATACAGGATTAGTGTAGGATTAGTATAAATGGGTTGTTGATGGTCGGCACAGACTCGGTGGGCCGAAGGGCCTGTTTAAGTGCTGTATCTCTAAACTAAACTAAATACTGACACCCAGTGTCACAGACACACACTGACACCCAGTAACACAAACAAACACACACTGACACCCAGTAACACAGAGAAACACTGATACACAGTAACAAAGACATGCACTGACACCAAGTAACACAGACACACACTGACACCCAGTAAAAAAGACATACACTGACACCATGTCACAAAGACATACACTGATGCCCAGTAACAAAGACACACACTTGCACCAAGTAACACAGACATACACTGACACCAAGTAACAAAGACAGACAATTACACCAAGTAACAAAGACATACACTTACACCAGGTATTTTGACATACACTGACACCAAGTAACAAAGACATACACTGATACCCAGTAACGCAGACACACACTTACACCCAGTAAAAAAGACATACACTGACACCAAGTCACAAAGACATACACTGATGCCAAGTCACAAAGACAAACACTGATGCCCAGTAACACAGGCACACACTGACACCAAGTAACAAAGACATACACTGACACCAAGTAACAAAGACAGACACTTACACCAAGTAACAAAGACACACACTTACAGCAAGTAACACAGACATGCACTGACACCAAGTGACAAAGACAGACAATTACACTAAGTAACAAAGACATACACTTACACCAAGTATTTTGACATACACTGACACCAAGTAACAAAGACATACACTGATACCCAGTAACAAAGACACACACTTACACCAAGTAACAAAGACATACACTGACACCAAGTCACAAAGACGCACACTGCCACCCAGTAACAAAGACATACACTGACACCAAGTAACAAAGACATACACTGATACCCAGTAACAAAGACATACACTGACAACAAGTCACAAAGACACACACTTCCACCAAGTAACACAGACACACACTGACAGCCAGTAAGACAAAAAAAACACACTGACACCCAGTAACACAGACACACACTGACACCAAGTAACAAAGACAGACACTGACACCCAGGAACACAGACACACTGGGCGGCACAGTGGCGCAGTGATTCGCACTGCAGCCTCACAGCTCCAGTGACCCGGGTTCGATTCTGTGTGCTGCCTGTGCGGAGTTTGCAAGTTCTCCCTGTGTCTGCGTGGGTTTCCTCCCGTTGCTCCGGTTTCCTCCCACATGCCAAAGACTTGCAGGTTGACAGGTTAATTGGCAATCATAAATTGCACCTTGTATAGGTAGGTGGTAGGGAAATATATAGGGATAGGTGGGGATGTGATAGGAATACGGGATTAGTGTAGGATTAGTATAAATGGGTGGGTGATGGTCGGCACAGACTCGGTGGGCCGAAGGGCCTGTTTAAGTGCTGTATCTCGAAACTAAACTAAATACTGACACCTAGTGTCACAGACATACACTGACACGCAGTAACACAAACAAACACACACTGACACCCAGTAACACAGAGAAACACTGATACACAGTAACAGAGACATGAACTGACACCAAGTAACACAGACACACACTGACACCCAGGAAAAAAGACATACACTGACACCAAGTCACAAAGACATACACTGATACCAAGTCACAAAGACATACACTGATGCCCAGTAACAAAGACACACACTTACACAAAGTAACACAGACATACACTGACACCAAGTAACAAAGACAGACAATTAGACCAAGTAACAAAGACATACACTTTCACCAAGTATTTTGACATACACTGACACCAAGTAACAAAGACATACACTGATACCCAGTATCGCAGACACACACTTACACCCAGTAAAAAAGACATACACTGACACCAAGTCACAAAGACATAAACTGATACCAAGTCACAAAGACATACACTGATGCCCAGTAACACAGACACACACTGACACCAAGTAACAAAGACATACACTGACACCAAGTAACAACGACATACACTGACACCAAGTAACAAAGACAGACAATTACACCAAGTAACAAAGACATACACTTACACCAGGTATTTTGACATACACTGACACCAAGTCACAAAGACATACACTGATGCCAAGTCACAAAGACATACACTGATGCCCAGTAACACAGGCACACACTGACACCAAGTAACAAAGACATACACTGACACCAAGTAACAAAGACAGACACTTACACCAAGTAACAAAGACACACACTTACAGCAAGTAACACAGACATGCACTGACACCAAGTAACAAAGACAGACAATTACACCAAGTATTTTGACATACACTGACACCAAGTAACAAAGACATACACTGATACCCAGTAACAAAGACACACACTTACACCAAGTAACAATGACATACACTGACACCAAGTCACAAAGACGCACACTGACACCCAGTAACAAAGACATACACTGACACCAAGTAACAAAGACATACACTGATACCCAGTAACAAAGACATACACTGACAACAAGTCACAAAGACACACACTTCCACCAAGTAACACAGACACACACTGACAGCCAGTAAGACAAACAAACACACTGACACCCAGTAACGCAGACACACACTGACACCAAGTAACAAAGACAGACACTGACACCCAGGAACACTGACACACTGGGCGGCACAGTGGCGCAGTGATTAGCACTGCAGCCTCACAGCTCCAGGAACCCGGGTTCGATTCCGTGTACTGCCTGAAAGGAGTTTGCAAGTTCTCCCTGTGTCTGCGTGATTTTCCTCCGGGTGCTCCGGTTTCCTCCCACATGCCAAAGTCTTGCAGGTTGGTAGGTTAATTGGCCATTATAAATTGCCCCTTGTATCCGTAGGTGGTATGGAAATATATAGGGATAGGTGGGGATGTGATAGGAATACAGGATTAGTGTAGGATTAGTATAAATGGGTTGTTGATGGTCGGCACAGACTCGGTGGGCCGAAGGGCCTGTTTAAGTGCTGTATCTCTAAACTAAACTAAATACTGACACCAAGTAACACAGACACACACTGACACCCAGTAAAAAAGACATACACTGACACCAAGTTACAAAGACATACACTGACACCATGTCACAAAGACATACACTGATGCCCAGTAACAAAGACACACACTTGCACCAAGTAACACAGACATACACTGACACCAAGTAACAAAGACAGACAATTACACCAAGTAACAAAGACATACACTTACACCAGGTATTTTGACATACACTGACACCAAGTAACAAAGACATACACTGATACCCAGTAACGCAGACACACACTTACACCCAGTAAAAAACACATACACTGACACCAAGTCACAAAGACATACACTGATGCCAGGTCACAAAGACATACACTGATGCCCAGTAACACAGGCACACACTGACACCAAGTAACAAAGACATACACTGACACCAAGTAACAAAGACAGACACTTACACCAAGTAACAAAGACACACACTTACAGCAAGTAACACAGACATGCACTGACACCAAGTAACAAAGACAGACAATTACACTAATTAACAAAGACATACACTTACACCAAGTATTTTGACATACACTGACACCAAGTAACAAAGACATACACTGATACACAGTCACACAGGCACACACTGGGGGGTGGGGGGGTCACATTGGCGCAGTGGTTATCACCGCAGCCTCACAGCTCCAGTGACCCGGGTTCGATTCTGTGTGCTGCCTGTGCGGAGTTTGCAAGTTCTCCCTGTGTCTGCGTGGGTTTCCTCCCGTTGCTCCGGTTTCCTCCCACATGCCAAAGACTTGCAGGTTGACAGGTTAATTGGCCATCATAAATTGCACCTTGTATAGGTAGGTGGTAGGGAAATATATAGGAATAGGTGGGGATGTGATAGGAATACGGGATTAGTGTAGGATTAGTATAAATGGGTGGGTTATGGTCGGCACAGACTCGGTGGGCCGAAGGGCCTGTTTAAGTGCTGTATCTCGAAACTAAACTAAATACTGACACCTAGTGTCACAGACACACACTTACACCCAGTAAAAAAGACATACACTGACTCCAAGTCACAAAGACATAAACTGATACCAAGTCACAAAGACATACACTGATGCCCAGTAACACAGACACACACTTACACCAAGTAACACAGACATACACTGACACCAGGTAACAAAGACATACACTGACACCAAGTAACAAAGACATACACTTACGCCAAGTAACACAGACATACACTGACACCAAGTAACAAAGACAGACAATTACACCAAGTAACAAAGACATACACTTTCACCAAGTATTTTGACATACACTGACACCAAGTAACAAAGACATACACTGATACCCAGTAACGCAGACACACACTTACACCCAGTAAAAAAGACATACACTGACACCACGTCACAAAGACATACACTGATACCAAGTCACAAAGACATACACTGATGCCCAGTAACACAGACACACACTGACACCAAGTAACAAAGACATACACTTACACCAAGTCACAAACACATACACTGACACCAAGTCACAAACACATACACTGACACCAAGTAACAAAGACATTCACTGATAGCCAGTAACACAGACATACACTGACACCCAGTTAGAAACACACAATGACCCCCAGTAACACAGACACACACTGACCCCCCGTAACACAGACATACACTGACAACAAGTCACAAAGACACACACTGACACCCAGTAACAAAGACATACACTGACACCAAGTCACAAAGACATACACTGATACACAGACACACACTTACACCAAGTAACACTGACATACACTGACACCAAGTCACAAAGACACACACTGACACCCAGTAACAAAGACATACACTGACACCAAGTCACAAAGACATACACTGATACCCAGGAACACAGACACACACTGACACCCAGTAACAAAGACATACACTGATACCAAGTCACAAAGACATACACTGATACCCAGTAACACAGACACACACTGACACCCAGTAACAAAGACACACACTGATACCATGTCACAAAGATATACACTGATACCAGTAACACAGACACACACTTACACCAAGTAACAAAGACAGACACTGATACCCAGTAACACAGATAAACACTTACACCAAGTGACAAAGACATACACTGACACCCAGTATCAAAGACATACACTGACACCCAGTAACACAGACACACACGGACACCAAGTAACAAAGACACACACTTACACCAAGTAACACAGACACACACTGACACCCAGTAACACACACTGATACAAAGTAACAAAGACATACACTGACACACAGGAACAAAGAAACACACTGACACCAAGTAACAAAGACACACACTTACACCAAGTAACAAAGACACACATTTACACCAAGTAACAAAGACACACACTTACACCAAGTAACACAGACATACACTGACACCAAGTAACAAAGACAGACAATTGCACCAAGTAACAAAGACATACACTTACACCAAGTATTTTGACATACACTGACACCAAGTAACAAAGACATACACTGACACCAAGTCACAAAGACATACACTGATACCCAGTAACACAGACACACACTTACACCTAGAAACAAAGACACACACTGATACCCAGTAACACAGACACACACTTACACCAAGTAACAAAGACATACACTGACACCCAGTAACAAAGACATGCACTGACACCCAGTAACACAGACTCACACGGACACCAAGTAACAAAGACACACACTTACACCAAGTAACACAGACACACACTGACAGCCAGTAAGACAAACAAACACACTGACACCCAGCAACACAGACGCACACTGACACCAAGTAAGAAAGACATACACTGACACCCAGTAACACAGAAACACACTGGGCAGCACAGTGGCGCAGTGGTTGGCACTGCAGCCTCACAGCACCAGGGACCCGGCTCGATTCTGGGTACCGCCTGTGCGGAGTTTGCAAGTTCTCCCTGTGTCTGCGTGGGTTTCCTCCGGGTGCTCCGGTTTCCTCCCACATGCCAAAGACTTGCAGGTTCGTAGGTTAATTTGCCATTATAAATTGCCCCTAGTATAGTTATTTGGTAGGGAAATATATAGGGACCGGTGGGGATGTTATTGGAATATGGGATTCTTGTAGGATGAGTATAAATGTTTGGTTGATGGTCGGCACAGACTCGGTGGGCCGAAGGTCGTGTTTCAGTGCTGCATCTGTAAACTGAACTAAATACTGAAACCTAGTGTCAGAGACACACACTGACACCAAGTAACAAAGACATACACTAGCACCGAGCAAGACAGACATACACTTACACCAAGTATTTTGACATACACTTACACCAAGTAACAATGACATACACTGACACCCAGTAACAAAGACATACACTGACACCAAGTCACAAACACAGACACTGACACCAAGTAACAAAGAAATACACTTACACCAAGTAACAAAGACATACACTGATAGCCAGTAACACAGGCACACACTGATACCTAGTTAGAAACACACACTGACCCCCAGTAACACAGACACACACTGACCCCCCGTAACACAGACATGCACTGACACCAAGTCACAAAGACACACACTGAAACCCAGTAACACAAACAAACACACTGACACCCAGTAACACAGACATACACTGACACCAAGTAACAAAGACATACACTGACACCCAGTAACAAAGACATACACTGACACCAAGTAACAAAGACATACACTGATACTCAGTAACAAAGACAAACACTGACAACAAGTCACAAACAAACACACTGACACCCAGTAACACAGACACACACTGACACCAAGTAACAAAGACAGACACTGACACCCAGGAACACAGATACACACTGGGCGGCACAGTTGCGCAGTGATTAGCACTGCAGCCTCACAGCTCCAAGGAACCGGGTTCGATTCTGGGTACTGCCTGTGCGGAGTTTGCAAGTTCTCCCCGTGTCTGCGTAGGTTTCCTCCGGGTGCTCCGGTTTCCTCCCACATGCCAAAGACTTTCAGGTTGGTAGGTTAATTGGCCATTATAAATTGCCCCTAGTATAGGTAGGTGGTGGGGAAATATATAGGGAACGGTGGGGATGATATTGGAATCTGGGATTCGTGTTGGATTTGTATAAATGGTTGGTTGATGGTCGGCACAGACTCGTTGGGCCGAAGGGCCTGTTTCAGTGCTGTATCTCTAAACTAAACTAAATACTGACACCAAGTGTCACAGACACACACTGACACTCAGTCACACAAACAAACACACACTGACACCCAGTAACACAGACACACACGGACACCAAGTAACAAAGGCACACACTTACACCAAGTAACAAAGACATACATTGACACCCAGTAACACAGACACACACTGGGCGGCACAGTGGCGCAGTGATTAGCACTGTCGCCTCACAGCTCCAGGAACCCGGGTTCGATTCTGTGTACTGCCTGAAAGGAGTTTGCAAGTTCTCCCTGTGTCTGCGTGATTTTCCTCCGGGTGCTCCGGTTTCCTCCCACATGCCAAAGTCTTGCAGGTTGGTAGGTTAATTGGCCATTATAAATTGCCCTTTGCATCGGTAGGTGGTATGGAAATATATAGGGATAGGTGGGGATGTGATAGGAATACAGGATTAGTGTAGGATTAGTATAAATGGGTTGTTGATGGTCGGCACAGACTCGGTGGGCCGAAGGGCCTGTTTAAGTGCTGTATCTCTAAACTAAACTAAATACTGACACCTAGTGTCACAGACACACACTGACACCCAGTAACACAAACAAACACACACTGACACCCAGTAACACAGAGAAACACTGATACACAGTAACAAAGACATGCACCGACACCAAGTAACACAGACACACACTGACACCCAGTAAAAAAGACATACACTGACACCATGTCACAAAGACATACACTGACACCATGTTACAAAGACATACACTGATGCCCAGTAACAAAGACGCACACTTGCACCAAGTAACACAGACATACACTGACACCAAGTAACAAAGACAGACAATTACACCAAGTAACAAAGACATACACTTACACCAAGTATTTTGACATACACTGACACCAAGTAGCAAAGACATACAATGATACCCAGTAACGCAGACACACAGTTACACCCAGTAAAAAAGACATACACTGACACCAAGTCACAAAGACATACACTGATACCAAGTCACAAAGACATACACTGATGCCCAGTAACACAGGCACACACTGACACCAAGTAACAAAGACATACACTGACACCAAGTAACAAAGACAGACACTTACACCAAGTAACAAAGACACACACTTACAGCAAGTAACACAGACATGCACTGACACCAAGTAACAAAGACATACACTGATACGCAGTCACACAGGCACACACTGGGGGGTGGGGTGGTCACATTGGCGCAGCGTTAGCACCGCAGCCTCACAGCTCCAGTGACCCGGGTTCGATTCTGTGTGCTGCCTGTGCGGAGTTTGCAAGTTCTCCCTGTGTCTGCGTGGGTTTCCTCCCGTTGCTCCGGTTTCCTCCCACATGCCAAAGACTTGCAGGTTGACAGGTTAATTGGCCATCATAAATTGCCCCTTGTATTGGTAGGTGGTAGGGAAATATATAGGGATAGGTGGGGATGTGATAGGAATACGGGATTAGTGTAGGATTAGTATAAATGGGTGGGTGATGGTCGGCACAGACTCGGTGGGCCGAAGGGCCTGTTTAATTGTTGTATCCCGAAACTAAACTAAATACTGACACCTAGTGTCACAGACACACACTGACACCCTGTAACACAAACAAACACACACTGACACCCAGTAACACAGAGAAACACTGATACACAGTAACAGAGACATGCACTGACACCAAGTAACACAGACACACACTGACACCCAGGAAAAAAAGACATACACTGATACCAAGTCACAAAGACATACACTGATGCCCAGTCACAAAGACACACACTTACACCAAGTAACACAGACATACACTTTCACCAAGTATTTTGACATACACTGACACCAAGTAACAAAGACATACACTGATACCCAGTATCACAGACACACACTTACACCCAGTAAAAAAGACATACACTGACACCAAGTCACAAAGACATAAACTGATACCAAGTCACAAAGACATACACTGATGCCCAGTAACACAGACACACACAGACACCAAGTAACAAAGACATACTCTGACACCAAGTAACAAAGACATTCACTTACACCAAGTAACATAGACATACACTGACACCAAGTAACAAAGACAGACAATTACACCAAGTAACAAAGACATACACTTTCATCAAGTATTTTGACATACACTGACACCAAGTAACAAAGACACACACTTACACCAAGTAACACAGACATACACTGACACCAAGTAACAAAGACAGACAATTACACCAAGTAACAAAGACATACACTTACACCAGGTATTTTGACATACACAGACAACAATTAACAAAGACATACACTGATACGCAGTCACACAGGCACACACTGGGGAGGGGGGGGCACATTGGCGCAGTGGTTAGCACCGCAGCCTCACAGCTCCAGTGACCCGGGTTCGATTCTGGGTGCTGCCTGTGCGGAGTTTGCAAGTTCTCCCTGTGTCTGCGTGGGTTTCCTCCCGGTGCTCCGGTTTCCTCCCACATGCCAAAGACTTGCAGGTTGATAGGTTAATTGGCCATCATAAATTGCCCCTTGTATAGGTAGGTGGCAGGGAAATATATAGGGATAGGTGGGGATGTAATTGGAGTGTAGGATTAGTATAAATGGGTGGGTGATGGTCGGCACAGACTCGGTGGGCCGAAGGGCCTGTTTAAGTGCTGTATCTCTAAACTAAACTAAATACTGACACCTAGTGTCACAGACACACACTGACAACCAGTAACACAAACAAACACACACTGACACCCAGTAACACAGAGAAACACTGATACACAGTAACAAAGACATGCACTGACACCAAGTAACACAGACACACACTGACACCCAGTAAAAAAGACATACACTGACACCAAGTCACAAAGACATACACTGGCACCAAGTAACAAAGACAGACAATTACACCAAGTAACAAAGACATACACTTACACCAAGTAACAACGACATACACTGATACCCAGTATCGCAGACACACACTTACACCCAGTAAAAAAGACATACACTGACACCAAGTCACAAAGACATAAACTGAAACCAAGTCACAAAGACATACACTGATGCCCAGTAACACAGACACACACTGACACCAAGTAACAAAGACATACACTGACACCAAGTAACAAAGGCATACACTTACACCAAGTAGCAAAGACATACACTGACACCAAGTAACAAAGACAGACAATTACACCAAGTATCAAAGACATACACTAACACCAAGTATTTTGACATACACTGACACCAAGTAACAAAGACATACACTGATACCCAGTAACGCAGACACACACTTACACCCAGTAAAAAAGACATGCACTGACACCAAGTCACAAAGACATACACTGATGCCCAGTAACACAGACACACACTGACACCAAGTAACAAAGACATACAAAGACATCAAGTAACAAAGACATACACTTACACCAAGTAACAAAGACACACACTTACACCAAGTAACACAGACATACACTGACACCAAGTAACAAAGACATACACTTACACCAAGTAACAAAGACACACGATTACACCAAGTAACACAGACATACAGTGACACCAAGTCACAAAGACATACACTGATACCAAGTCACAAAGACATACACTGAATACCAGTAACACAGACGCACACTAACACCAAGTAACAAAGTCATACACTGACACCAAGTAACAAAGACATACACTTACACCAAGTAACAAAGGAATACACTTACACCAAGTAACAAAGGAATACACTTACACCAAGTATTTTGACATACACTGACACCAAGTAACAAAGACATACACTGATACGCAGTCACACAGGCACACACTGGGGGGGGGGGGGTGGGGGCACATTGGCGCAGTGGTTAGCACCGCAGCCTCACAGCTCCAGTGACCCGGGTTCGATTCTGGGTGCTGACTGTGCGGAGTTTGCAAGTTCTCCCTGTGTCTGCGTGGGTTTCCTCCCGGTGCTCCGGTTTCCTCCCACATGCCAAAGACGTGCAGGTTGATAGGTTAATTGGCCATCATACATTGCCCCTAGTATAGGTAGGTGGTAGGGAAATATATAGGGATAGATGGGGATGTGATAGGAATACGGGATTAGTGTAGGATTAGTAATAATGGGTGGGTGATGGTCGGCACAGACTCGGTGGGCCGATGGGCCTGTATCTCTAAACTAAACTAAATACTGACACCTAGTGTCACAGACACACATTGACACCCAGCTACACAAACAAACACACACTGACACCCAGTAACACAGAGAAACACTGACACAAAGTAACAAAGACATGCACTGACACCAAGTAACACAGACAGACACTGACACCCAGTAAAAAAGACATACACTGACAGCAAGGCACAAAGACATACACTGATACCAAGTCAGAATGACAAACAATGATGCGCAGTAACAAAGACACATACTGACACCAAGTAACAAGGACATGCACTGACACCAAGTAACAAAGACAGACAATTACACCAAGTAACAAAGACATACACTTACACCAAGTATTTTGACATACACTGACACCAAGTAACAAAGACATACACTGATACCCAGTAACGCAGACACACACTTACACCCAGTAAAAATGACATACACTGACACCAAGTAACAAAGACATACACTTACACCAAGTAACACCGACATACACTGACACCCAGTAACAAAGACATACACTGTTACCCAGTAACACAGACACACACTTACATCAAGTAGCAAAGACATACACTGATACCAAGTAACACAGACACACACTTACACCAAGTAACACAAACACTCACTTACACCAAGTAACAAAGACAGGCACTGACACCAAGTAACAAAGACATACAATTACACCAAGCAACAAAGACACTAACTTACACCAAGTAACACAGACATACACTGACACCAAGTAACAAAGACATACACTGTTACCCAGTAACACAGACACACACTTACACCAAGTAACAAAGACATACACTGATACCAAGTAACTCAGACACACACTTACACCAAATAAAACAGACACACACTTACACCAAGTAACAAAGACATACACTGACACCAAGTAACAAAGACATACACTTAAACCAAGTAACACAGACATACACTGACACCAAGTAACAAAGACATACAATTACACCAAGTAACAAAGACACACACTTACACCAGGTAACACAGACATACACTGTCACCATGTAGCAAAGACATTCACTGATACCCAATAACACAGACACACACTTACACCAAGTAACAAAGATATACACTGATACCCAGTAACACAGACACACACTTACACCAAGTAACAAAGACATACTCTGACACCAAGTAACAAAGACATACAATTACACCAAGTAACAAAGACACACACTTACACCAAGTAACACCGACATACACTGACACCAAGTAACAAAGACATACACTGTTACCCAGTAACACAGACACACACTTCCATCAAGTAACAAAGACATACACTGATACCAAGTAACACAGACACACACTTATACCAAGTAACACAAACACTCACTTACACCAACTAACAAAGACAGACACTGACACCAAGTAACAAAGACATACAATTCCACCAAGTAACAAAGACACAAACTTACACCAAGTAACACAGACATACACTGACACCAAGTAACAAAGACATACACTGTTACCCAGTAACACAGACACACACTTACACCAAGTAACAAAGACATACACTGATACCAAGTAACACAGACACACACTTACACCAAATAAAACAGACACACACTTACACCAAGTAACAAAGACATACACTGACACCAAGTAACAAAGACATACACTTACACCAAGTAACACAGACATACACTGACACCAAGTAACAAAGACATACAATTACACCAAGTAACAAAGACACACACTTACACCAGGTAACACAGACATACACTGTCACCATGTATCAAAGACATTCACTGATACCCAATAACACAGACACACACTTACACCAAGTAACAAAGATATACACTGATACCCAGTAACACAGACACACACTTACACCAAGTAACAAAGACATACACTGACACCAAGTAACAAAGACATACACTGACACCAAGTCACAAAGACAGACACTGACACACGGTAACAAAGACAAACACTGACACCAAGTAACGAAGACAGACACTGACACCCAGTGACAAAGACAGACACTGTCACCAAGACACAAAGACATACACTGACACCAAGTAACAAAGACATACAGTGACAATCAGTAACAAAGACATGCACTTACAGCAAGTAACACAGACGTACACTGACACCAAGTAACAAAGACATACACTGTTACCCAGGAACACAGATACACACTTACACCAAATAGCAAAGACATACACTGATACCAAGAAACAAAGACACACACATACACCAAGTAACACAAACACTCACTTACACCAAGTAACAAAGACATACACTGACACCAAGTAACAAAGACATACAATTACACCAAGTAACAAAGACATACACTGTTACCCAGTAACACAGACACACATTTACACCAAGTCACAAAGACATACAATGATACCAAGTAACACAGACACACACTTACACCAAGTAACACAGACACACACTTACACCAAGTAACAAAGACATACACTGACAACAAGTAACAAAGAAATACACTTGCACCAAGTAAAACAGACATACACTGACATCAAGTAACAAAGACATATAATTACACCAACTAACAAAGACACACACTTACACCAAGTAACACAGACATACACTGTCAAAATGTAGCAAAGACATTCACTGATACCCAGTTACACAGACACACACTTACACCAAGTAACAAAGATATACACTGATACCCAGTAACACAGACACACACTTACACCAAGTAACAAAGACATACACTGAAACCAAGTAACAAAGACATACACTGACACCAAGTCACAAAGACAGACACTGACACACAGTAACAAAGACAAACACTGACAACAAGTAACGAAGACAGACACTCACACCCAGTAACAAAGACAGAGACTGACACCAAGTCACAAAGACATACACTGAAACCAAGTAACAAAGACATTAACTTACACCAAGTAACACAGACATACAATGACAACAATTAACAAATACATATAATTACACCAAGTAACAAAGACACACACTTGCACCAAGTAACACAAACATACACTGACACCAAGTAACAAAGACATACACTGTGACCCTGTAACACAGACACACACTTACACCAAGTAACAAAGACATACACTGATACCAAGTAACACAGACACACACTTACACCAAGTAACAAAGACACAAACTTACACCAAGTAACACAGACATACACTGACACCAAGTAACAAAGACATACACTGTTACCCAGTAACACAGACACACACTTACACCAAGTAACAAAGACATACACTGATACCAAGTTACACAGACACACACTTACACCAAATAAAACAGACCCACACTTACACCAAGTAACAAAGACATACAATTACACCAAGTAACAAAGACTCACACTTACACCAAGTAACACAGACATACACTGTCACCATGTAGCAAAGACATTCACTGATACCCAATAACACAGACACACACTTACACCAAGTAACAAAGATATACACTGATACCCAGTAACACAGACACACACTTACACCAAGTAACAAAGACATACACTGACACCAAGTAACAAAGACATACACTGACACCAAGTAACAAAGACAGACAGTGACACCCAGTAACAACGACATGCACTTCCACCAAGTAACACTGACGTACACTGACACCAAGTAACAAAGACATACACTGTTGCCCAGTAACACAGATACACACTTACACCAAATAACAAAGACATACACTGATACCAAGTAACACAGACACACACATACACCAAGTAACACAAACACTCACTTACACCAAGTAACAAAGACATACACTGACACCAAGTAACAAAGACATACAATTACACCAAGTAACAAAGACACGCACTTACACCAAGTAACACAGACATACACTGACACCAAGTAACAAAGACATACACTGTTACCCAGTAACACAGACACACACTTACACCAAGTCACAAAGACATACAATGATACCAAGTAACACAGACACACACTTACACCAAGTAACACAGACACACACTTACACCAAGTAACAAAGACATACACTGATACCCAGTAACACAGACACACACTGGACGGCACATTGGCACAGGGGTTAGCAGCCTCACAGCTCCAGGGACCAGGGCTCGATTCTGGGTACCGCCTGTGCGGAGTTTGCAAGTTCTCCCTGTGTCTGCATGGGATTCCTCCGGGTGCTCCGGTTTCCTACACATGCCAAGGACTTGCAGGTTGATAGGTTAATTGGCCATTATGAATTGCCCCTAGTATAGGTAGGTGGTAGGGAAATATATAGGGACAGGTGGGGATGTGATAGGAATATGGGATTAGTGTAGGATTAGTATACATGTGTGGTTGATGGTCGGCACAGACTCGGTGGGCCGAAGGGCCTGTTAAAGTGCTGTATCTCTAAACTAAACTAAATACTGACACCTAGTGTCACAGATACACACTGACACCCAGTAACACAAACAAACACACACTGACACCCAGTAACACAGAGAAACATTGATAAAAAGTAACAAAGACAAACACTGACACCAAGTAACACAGACACACACTGACACCCAGTAACAAAGACATACACTGACACCAACTCACAAAGACGTACACTGATACCAAGTCACAAAGACATACACTGATACCCAGTAACACAGACATACACTGACACCAAGTAACAAAGAAACACACACACAACAAGTAACAAAGACAGACAATTACACCAAGTAACAAAGACATACACTGACACCAAGTCACAAAGACACACACTGACACCCAGTAACACAGACATACACTGACAACAAGTAACAAAGACATACACTGATACCCAGTAACACAGGCACACACTCACACCAAGTAACAC
This sequence comes from Heterodontus francisci, assembly GCF_036365525.1. Classification (NCBI taxonomy): domain Eukaryota; kingdom Metazoa; phylum Chordata; class Chondrichthyes; order Heterodontiformes; family Heterodontidae; genus Heterodontus; species Heterodontus francisci. The sequence continues at coordinate 1,462,430 of NW_027141712.1, read as the reverse complement.
AGACATACACTTACAACAAGTAACAAAGACAGACAATTACACCAAGTAACAAAGACATACACTGACACCAAGTCACAAAGACACACACTGACACCCAGTAACACAGACATACACTGACAACAAGTAACAAAGACATACACTGATACCCAGTAACAAAGACACACACTTTCACCAAGTCACAAAGACATACAATGATACCAAGTAACACAGAGACACACTTACACCAAGTAACACAGACACTACTTACACCAAGTAACAAAGACATACACTGACACCAAGTAACAAAGACATACACTGACACAAAGTCACAAAGACATACAGTGACACCCAGTAACAAAGACATACACTGACACCAAGTCACAAAGACATACACTGATACCCAGTAACACAGACACACACTTACACCATGTAGCTAAGACATACACTTACACCAAGTAACACAGACATACACTGACAACAAGTAACAAAGACATACAATTACACCAAGTAACAAAGACACACACTTACACCAAGTAACACCGACATACACTGACACCAAGTAACAAAGACATACACTGTTACCCAGTAACACAGACACACACTTACATCAAGTAACAAAGACATACACTGATACCAAGTAACACAGACACACACTTACATCAAGTAACAAAGACAGACACTGACAGCAAGTAACAAAGACATACAATTACACCAAGTAACAGAGACACAAACTTACACCAAGTAACACAGACATAAACTGACACCAAGTAACAAAGACATACACTGTTACCCAGTAACACAGACACACACTTACACCAAGTAACAAAGACATACACTGATACCAAGTTACACAGACACACACTTACACCAAATAAAACAGACACACACTTACACCAAGTAACAAAGACATACACTGACACCAAGTAACAAAGACATACACTTACACCAAGTAACACAGACATACACTGACACCAAGTAACAAAGACATACAATTACACCAAGTAACAAAGACACACACTTACACCAAGTAACACAGACATACACTGTCAGCATGTAGCAAAGACATTCACTGATACCCAATAACACGGACACACACTTACACCAAGTAACAAAGATATACACTGATACCCAGTAACACAGACACACACTTACACCAAGTAACAAAGACAGACAACTACAGCAAGTAACAAAGACATACACTGACACCAAGTCACAAAGACACACACTAACACCCAGTAACACAGACATACACTGAAAACAAGTAACAAAGACATACACTGATACCCAGTAACACAGACACACACTCACACCAAGTAACACAGACATACACTTACAACAAGTAACAAAGACAGACAATTACACCAAGTAACAAAGACATACACTGACACCAAGTCACAAAGACACACACTGACACCCAGTAACACAGACATACACCGACAACAAGTAACAAAGACATACACTGATACCCACTAACACAGGCACACACTTTCACCAAGTCACAAAGACATACAATGATACCAAGTAACACAGACACACACTTACACCAAGTAACACAGACACTACTTACACCAAGTAACAAAGAAATACAATGACACCAAGTAACAAATACATACACTGACACAAAGTCACAAAGACATACAGTGACACCAAGTAACAAAGACATACACTGACACCAAGTCACAAAGACATACACTGACACCAAGTAACAAAGACATACACTGATACCCAGTAACACAGACACACACTTACACCAAGTAGCTAAGACATACACTTACACCAAGTAACACAGACATACACTGACACCAAGTAACAAAGACATACAATTACACCAAGTAACAAAGACACACACTTACACCAAGTAACACCGACATGCACTGACACCAAGTAACAAAGACATACACTGTTACCCAGTAACACAGACACACACTTACATCAAGTAACAAAGACATACACTGATACCAAGTAACACAGACACACACTTACACCAAGTAACACAAACACTCACTTACACCAAGTAACAAAGACAGACACTGACACCAAGTAACAAAGACATACAATTACACCAAGTAACAAAGACACAAACTTAGACCAAGTAACACAGACATACAATGACACCAACTAACAAAGACATACACTGTTACCCAGTAACACAGACACACACTTACACCAAGTAACAAAGACATACACTGATACCAAGTAACACAGACACACACTTACACCAAATAAAACAGACACACACTTACACCAAGTAACAAAGACATACACTGACACCAAGTAACAAAGACATACACTTACACCAAGTAACACAGACATACACTGACTCCAAGTAACAAAGACATACAATTACACCAAGTAACACAGACATACACTGACACCAAGTAACAAAGACATACACTTACACCAAGTAACAAAGACATACACTGACACCAAGTAACAAAGACACACACTTGCACCAAGTAACACAGACATACACTGACAACAAATAACAAAGACATAAACTGACACCCAGTAACAAAGACATGCACTTACACCAAGTAACAGAGATACACACTTACACCAAATAACAAAGACATACACTGATAACGAGTAACACAGAAACACACATACGCCAAGTAACACAAACACTCACTTACACCAAGTAACAAAGACATACACTGACACCAAGTAACAAAGACATACAATTACACCAAGTAGCAAAGACACGCACTTACACCAAGTAACACAGACATACACTGACACCAAGTAACAAAGACATACACTGTTACCCAGTAACACAGACACACACTTACACCAAGTCACAAAGACATACAATGATACCAAGTAACACAGACACACACTTACACCAAGTAATACAGACACACACTTACACCAAGTAACAAAGACATACACTGACACCAAGTAACAAAGACATACACTTGCACCAAGTAAAACAGACATACACTGACATCAGGTAACAAAGACATATAATTACACCAAGTAACAAAGACACACACTTACACCAAGTAACACAGACATACACTGTCAAAATGTAGCAAAGACATTCACTGATACCCAGTAACGCAGACACACACTTACACCAAGTAACAAAGATATACACTGATACCCAGTAACACAGACACACACTTACACCAAGTAACAAAGACATACACTGAAACCAAGTAACAAAGACATACACTGACACCAAGTCACAAAGACAGACACTGACACACAGTAACAAAGACAAACACTGACACCAAGTAACGAAGACAGACACTGACACCCAGTAACAAAGGCAGAGACTGACACCAAGTCACAAAGAAATACACTGAAACCAAGTAACAAAGACATAAGCTTGCACCAAGTAACACAGACATACAATGACAACAAGTAACAAATACATATAATTACACCAAGTAACAAAGACACACACTTGCACCAAGTAACACAAACATACACTGACACCAAGTAACAAAGACATACACTGTTACCCAGTAACACAGACACACACTTACACCAAGTAACAAAGACATAGACTGATACCAAGTAACACAGACACACACTTACACCAAGTAACACAGACATACACTGACACCAAGTAACAAAGACATACACTGATACCCAGTAACACAGACACACACTGGGCGGCACATTGGCACAGGGGTTAGCAGCCTCACAGCTCCAGGGACCCGGGCTCGATTCTGGGTACCGCCTGTGCGGAGTTTGCAAGTTCTCCCTGTGTCTGCGTGGGTTTCCTCCGGGTGCTCCGGTTTCCTCCCACATGCCAAAGACTTGCAGGTTGATCGGTTAATTGGCCATTATGTATTGCCCTAGTATAGGTAGGTGGTAGGGAAATATATAGGGACAGGTGGGGATGTGATAGGAATACGGGATTAGTGTAGGATTAGTATAAATGGGTGGTTGATGGTCGGCACAGACTCGGTGGGCCGAAGGGCCTGTAAAAGTGCTGTATCTCGAAACTAAACTATATACTGACACCTAGTGTCACAGATACACACAGACACCCAGTAACACAAACAAACACACATTGACACCCAGTAACACAGAGAACCACTGATAAACAGTAACAAAGACAAACACTGACACCAAGTAACACAGACACACACTGACACCCAGTAACAAAGACATACACTGACACCAACTCACAAAGACGTACACTGATACCAAGTCACAAAGACATACACTGATACCCAGTAACACAGACATACACTGACACCAAGTAACAAAGACACACACATACAACAAGTAACAAAGACAGACAATTACACCAAGTAACAAAGACATGCACTGACACCAAGTCACAAAGACACACACTGACACCCAGTAACACAGACATACACTGACAACAAGTAACAAATACATACACTGATACCCAGTAACACAGACACACACTCACACCAAGTAACACAGACATACACTGACACCCAGTAACACAGACACACACTTACACCAAGTAACAAAGACATACACTGACACCCAGTAACAAAGACATACACTGACACCCAGTAACACAACGCACACGGACACCAAGTAACAAAGACACACACTTACACCAAGTAACACAGACACACACTGACACCCAGTAACACAGACACACACTTACACCATGCAACACAGAAATACACTGACACCAAGTAACAAAGTCATACACTGATACCCAGTAACACAGGCACAGACTGGGGGGGGGGGGGGGCACATTGGCGCAGTGGTAGGCACCGCAGCCTCACAGCTTCAGGTACCCGGGTTCGATTCTGTGTGCTGCCTGTGCGGAGTTTGTAAGTTCTCCCTGTGTCTGCGTGGGTTTCCTCTGGGTGCTCCGGTTTACTCCGACATGCCAAAGACTTGCAGGTTGATAGGTTAATTGGCCATCATAAATTGCCCCTAGTATAGGTAGGTGGTGGGGAAATATATAGGCAGAGGTGGGGATGTGATAGGAATACGGGATTAGTGTACGATTAGTATAAATGGGTGGTTGATGGTCGGCACAGACTCGGTGGGTCGAAGGGCCTGTTGAAGTGCTGTATCTCTGAACTAAACTAAATACTGACTCCTAGTGTCACTGACACCCAGTAACACAAACAAATACACACTGACACCCAGTCACACAGAGAAACACTGATACACTGACACCAAGTAACACAGACACACACAGACACCCAGTAACAAAGACATACACTGACACCAAGTCACAAAGACATACACTAATACCAAGTCGCAAAGACAGACACTGATACCCAGTAACACAGACAAACACTGACATCAAGTAACAAAGACATACACTGACACCAAGTAACAAAGACAGACAATTACACGAAGTAACAAAGACATACACTTACACCAAGTAACAAAGACATACACTAACACAAAGTATTTTGACATCCACTGACACCAAGTAACAAAGACATGCACTGATACCCAGTAACACAGAAACACACTTACACCAAGTAACAAAGACAAACACTGACACCAAGTAACAAAGACAGACAATTACAACAAGTAACAAAGACATACACTGACACCAAGTCACAAAGACACCCACTGACACCCAGTAACACAGACATACACTGACAACAAGTAACAAAGACATACACTGATACCCAGTAACACAGACACACACTCACACCAAGTAACACAGACATACACTGACACCCAGTAACACAGACACACACTTACACCAAGTAACAAAGACATACACTGACACCCAGTAACAAAGACATACACTGATACGCAGTAACACAACGCACACGGACACCAAGTAACAAAGACACACACTGACACCCAGTAACAAAGACACACACTTACACCATGTAACACAGACATACACTGACACCAAGTAACAAAGTCATACACTGATACCCAGTAACACAGGCACACACTGGGGGGCGGGGGGGCACATTGGCGCTGTGGTTGGCACCGCAGCCTCACAGCTCCAGGTACCCGGGTTCGATTCTGGGTACTGCCTGTGCGGAGTTTGTAAGTTCTCCCTGTGTCTGCGTGGGTTTCCTCCGTGTTCTCCGGTTTCCTCCCACATGCCAAAGACTTGCAGGTTGATAGGTTAATTGGCCATCATAAATTGCCCCTAGTATAGGTAGGTGGTAGGGAAATATATAGGGACAGGTGGGGATGTGATAGGAATACGGGATGAGTGTAAGATTAGTATAAATGGGATGTTGATGGTCGGCACAGACTCGGTGGGACGAAGGGCCTGTTTAAGTGCTGTATCTCTAAACTAAACTAAATACTGACACCTAGTATCACTGACACCCAGTAACACAAACAAACACACACTGACACCCAGTCACTCAGGGAAACACTGAAACACTGACACCAAGTAACACAGACACACACTGACACCCAGTAACAAAGACAGACACTGATACCCAGTAACACAGACACACACTTACACCAAGTAACAAAGACCTACACTGACACCAAGTAACAAAGACACACACTTACACCAAGTAACACAGACATACACTGACAGCCAGTAACAAAGACATACACTGATACCCAGTAACACAGACACACACTTACACCAAGTAACAAAGACATACTCTGACACCAAGTCACAAAGACTCACACTGAAACCCAGTAACAAAGACATATACTGACACCAAGTCACAAAGACATACACTGATACCCAGTAACACAAACAAACACACACTGACACCCAGTAACACAGAGAAACACTGATACACAGTAACAAAGACATACACTGACACGACGTAACACAGACACACACTGACACCCAGTAACAAAGACATACACTGATACCAAGTCACAAAGACATACACTGATACCCAGTAACACAGACACACACTTACACCAAGTAACAAAGACATACTCTGACACCAAGTCACAAAGACACACACTGAAACCCAGTAACAAAGACATACACTGACACCAAGTCACAAAGACCTACACTGAAACCCAGTAACAAAGACATACACTGACACCAAGTCACAAAGACATACACTGATACCCAGTAACACAGACACACACTTACACCAAGTAACAAAGACAGACACTGATACCCAGTAGCACAGACACACACATACACCAAGTAACAACGACATACACTGATACCCAGTAACACAAACAAACACACACTGACACCCAGTAACACAGAGAAACACTGATGCACTGTAACAATGACATACACTGACACCCAGTAACACAGAGAAACACTGATACACAGTAACAAAGACATACACTGACACGAAGTAACACAGACACACACTGACACCCAGTAACAAAGACATACACTGATACCAAGTCACAAAGACATACACTGATACCCAGTAACACAGACACACATTTGCACCAAGTAACAAAGACCTACACTGACACCAAGTAACAAAGACACACACTTACACCAAGTAACACAGACATACACTGACAGCCAGTAACAAAGACATACACTGATACCCAGTAACACAGACACACACTTACACCAAGTAACAAAGACATACTCTGACACCAAGTCACAAAGACTCACACTGAAACCCAGTAACAAAGACATACACTGACACCAAGTCACAAAGACATACACTGATACCCAGTAACACAGACACACACTTACACCAAGTAACAAAGACAGACACTGATACCCAGTAGCACAGACACACAAATACACCAAGTAACAACGACATACACTGAGAACCAGTAACAAAGACATACACTGACACCCAGTAGCACAGACACAAACGGACACCAAGTAACAAAGACACACACTTACACCAAGTAACACAGACACACACTGACACCCAGTAACACAGACACACACGGACACCAAGTAACAAAGACACACACTTACACCAAGTAACACAGACACACACTGATACCCAGTAACACAGGCACACACTGGGGGGCTCGGGGGGGAGGGGGCACATCGGCGCTTTGGTTAGCACCGCAGCCTCACAGCTCCAGGGACCCGGGTTCGATTCTGGGTACTGCCTGTGCGGAGTTTGCAAGTTCTCCCTTTGTCTGCGTGGGTTTCCTCCGGGTGCTCCTGTTTCCTCCCACGTGCCAAAGACTTTCAGGTTGATAGGTTAATTGGCAATCATAAATTGCCACCATTTATAGGTAGGTGGTAGGGAAAGATATAGGGACAGGTAGGGATGTGATAGGAATACGGGAATAAAAGCAAAATACTGCGGATGCTGGAAATCTGAAACAAAAACTAGAAATGCCGGATTCACTCAGCAGGTCTGGCAGCATCTGTGGAAAGAGAGGCAGAGTTAACGTTTCGGGTCATTGACCCTTCTTCGGAACTGACAAATATTAGAAAAGTCACTGATTATAAACAAGTGAGGTGGGGGTTGGGCAAGAGATAACAAAGGAGAAGGTGCAGATTGGACCAGGCCACATAGCTGACCAAAAGGTCACGGAGCAAAGGCAAACAATATGCGAATGGTGTGTTGAAAGACAAAGCATTAGTACAGATTAGGTGTGAATATACTGAATATTGAACATCAGCAAGTGCAAACCTGAAGAAGAACAACCTGAAAAAAAGCAGTGGGTAAGCAAACTGAACAAACTAAGATGAAATGAAATAAATGCAAAAAACGATTGTAAAAAATGTAAAAAGGAATGCAAAAAAATGGAAGAAAAAATAACTAAAAATGACTAAAAATGAAAGTAAAGTGGGGGGCTGTCATGCTCTGAAATTATTGAACTCAATGTTCAGTCCGGCAGGCTGTAGTGTGCCTAATCGGTAGATGAGATGCTGTTCCTCGAGCTTGCGTTGATGTTCACTGGAACACTGCAGCAATCCCAGGACAGAGATGTGAGCATGAGAGCAGGGGGGAGTGTAGAAATGGCAAGCAACCGGAAGCTCAGGGTCCTGCTTGCGGACTGAGCGGAGATGTTCCGGAAAGCGGTCACCCAGTCTGCGCTTGGTCTCCCCATTGTAGAGGAGACCACACTGTGAGCAGCGAATACAGTATACTACATTGAAAGAAGTACAAGTAAATCGCTGCTTCACCTGAAAGGAGTGTTTGGGGCCTGGGATAGTGAGGAGAGAGGAGGTAAATGGGCAGGTATTACACCTCATGCGATTGCAAGGGAAGGTGCCCTGGGACGGGGACGAGGTGGTGGGGGTAATGGAGGAGTGGACCAGGGTGTCGCGGAGGGAACGATCCCTTCGGAATGCTGACAGGGGAAGGGAGGGGAAGATGCGAGTGTTAGTGGCATCACGCTGGAGGTGGCGAAAATGGTGGAGGATGATCCTTTGGATATGTAGGCTGGAGGGATGAAAAGTGAGGACAAGGGGAACCCTGTCACGGTTCTGGGAGGGAGGGGAAGGGGTGAAAAAAGAGGTGCGGGGAATGGGTCGGACACGGTTGAGGGCCCTGTCAACCACAGTGGGGGGAAATCCTCGGTTGAGGAAAAAGGAGGCCATATCAGAAGCACCGTCATGGAAGGTAGCATCATCAGAGCAGATGCGTCCGAGACGGTGAAACTGGGAGAATGGAATGGAGTCCTTACAGGAGGAAGGGTGTGAAGAAGTGTAGTCGAGATAGCTGTGGGAGTCCGTGGGCTTATAATGGATATTGGTAGACAACCTATCCCCAGAGATGGAGACAGAGAAGTCGAGGAAGGGAAGGGAAGTGTCAGAGATGGACCATGTAAAGGTGAGAGAAGGGTGGAAATTGGAAGCAAAGTTGTTGATAGGAATACGGGATTAGTGTAGGATTAGTATAAATGGGTGGTTGATGGTCGGTGGGCCGAAGGGCCTGTTTCAGTGCTGCATCTCGAAACTAAACTAAATACTGACACCTAGTGTCACAGACACAAACTGATACACAGTAACAAAGACATACACTGACACCCAGTAACACAGACACACACGGACACCAAGTAACAAAGACACACACTTACACCAAGTAACACAGACACACACTGACACCCAGTAACACAAACAAACACACTGACACCCAGTAACACAGACACACATTGACACCAAGTAACAAAGACAGAGAATGACACCAAGCAACAAAGACATACACTGACACCAAGTCACACAGACATACACTGACACCAAGTAACAAAGACATACAATTACACCAAGTAACAAAGAAACACACTTACACCAAGTAACACAGACAAAAACCGTTACCCAGTAACAAAGACATACACAGTTACCCAGTAACACAGACACACACTTACACCAAGTAACAAAGACGTATACTGATACCAAGTAACACAGACACACACTTACACCAAGTAACACAGACATGCACTGACATCAAGTAACAAAGACATACAATGATACCCAGTAGCACAGACACACACAGGGCCGCACATTGGCACAGTGGTTAGCAGCCTCACAGCTCCAGGGACCCGGGCTCGATTCTGGGTACTGCCTTTGCGGAGTTTGCAACTTCTCCCTGTGTCTTCGTGAGTTTCCTCCGGGTGCTCCGGTTTCTTACCACATGCCAAAGACTTGCAGGTTGATAGGTCAATTGGCCATTATAGATTGACCCTAGTGTAGCTAGGTGGCAGCGAAATATATAGGGACAGGTGGGGATGTGATAGGAATACGGGATTAGTGTAGGATTAGTATAAATGGGTGGTTGATGGTCGGCACAGACTCGGTTGGCCGAAGGGCCTGTTTAAGTGCTGTATCTCTGAACTGAACTAAATGCTGACACCTAGTGTCACAGACACACACTGACACCCAGTAACACAAACAAACACACACTGACACCCAGTGACACAGAGAACCACAGATACACAGTAACAAAACATACACAGACACCAAGTAACACAGACACACACTGACACCCAGGAACAAATACATACACTGACAGCAAGTCACAAAGACATACACTGATACCCAGTAATACAGACACACACTTCCGCAAAGTAACAAAGACATACACTGACACCAAGTAACAAAGACATACACTTACAACAAGTAACACAGTCATGCACTGACACCAAGTAACAAAGACATACAATTACACCAAGTAACAAAGACACACACTTACACCAAGCAACACAGACATACACTGACACCCAGTAACAAAGACATACACTGACAACCAGTAACACAGACACAAACTTACACCAAGTAACAAAGACATACACTGATACCCAGTAACACAGACACACACTTACACCAAGTAACAAAGACACACACTTACACCAAGTAACACAGACACAGACTTACACCAAGTAACACAGACACACACTTGCACCAAGTAACAAAGACATAAACTGACACCAAGTAACAAAGACATAAAATGACACCCAAAAACAAAGACATACACTGACCCCAAGTCACAAAGACATACACTGACACCCAGTAACAAAGACATACACTGACACCAAGTCACAAAGACATACACTGACACCAAGTAACAAAGACATACAATTACACCAAGTAACAAAGACACACACTTACACCAAGTAACACAGACATACACTGTCACCATGTAGCAAAGACATGCACTGATACCCAGTAACACAGAAACACACTTACACAAAGTAACAAAGATATACACTGATACCCAGTAACAAAGACACACACTTACACCACGTCACAAAGACATACACTGACACCAAGTAACAAAGACACACACTTACACCAAGTAACACAGACATACACTGTCACCATGTAGCAAAGACATGCACTGATACCCAGTAACACAGAAACACACTTACACAAAGTAACAAAGATATACACTGATACCCAGTAACAAAGTCACACACTTACACCACGTCACAAAGACATACACAGACACCAAGTAACAAAGACATACACTTGCACCAAGTAACACAGACACACACTTACACCAAGTAACACAGACATACACTGACACCAAGTAACAAAGACATACACTGATACCCATTAACACAGACATACACTGACACCAATTAACAAAGACACACACTGATACCCAGTATCAAAGACACACACTTACACCAAGTAACAGTGACATACACTGACACCAAGTAACAAAGACATAAATGACACCCAGTAACACAGACACACACGGACACCAATTAACAAAGACACACAATTACACCAAGTAACACAGACACACACTGACACCCAGTAACACAGACACACACTTACACCAAGTAACAAATACAGACACTGACACCAAGTAACAAATACATACACTTACACCAAGTATTTTGACACACACTGACACCAAGTAACAAAGACATACACTGATACCCAGTAACACAGACACACACTTACACCAAGTAACAAAGACATACACTGACACCAAGTCACAAAGACACACACTGACACCCAGTAACAAAGACATACACTGACACCAAGTCACAAATACATACACTGATACCCTGTACCAAAGACATACAATGACACCCATTAACAAAGACATACACTGATACCCAGTAACACAGCCACACACTTACACCAAGTAACAAAGACATACACTGACACCAAGTAACAAAGACACACACTTTCACCAAGTAACACAGACATGCACTGACACCAAGTCACAAAGACACACTCTGACACCTAGTAACAAAGACATACACTGACACCAATTCACAAAGACATACACTGATACCGAGTAACACAGACACACACTTACACCAAGTAACACAGACTTACACTGGCATCAAGTAACAAAGACATACACTGATACCCATTAACACAGGCGCACACTGGGGGCGGGGGGGGGGCGAGTGGGGGGGGCACATCGGCGCTGTGGTTAGCACCGCAGCCTCACAGCTCCAGGGACCCGGGTTCGATTCTGGTTACTGCCTGTGCGGAGTTTGCAAGTTCTCCCTGTGTCTGCGTGGGCTTCCTCCGGGTGCTCCGGTTTCCACCCTCATGCCAAAGACTTGCAGGTTGATAGGTTAATTGGCCATCAGAAATTGCCCCTATTATAGGTAGGTGGTAGGGAAATATATAGGGACAGGTGGGGATGTGATAGGAATACGGAATTAGTGTAGGATTAGTATAAATGGGATGTTGATGGTCGGCACAGACTCGGTGGGCCGAAGGGCCTGTTTAAGTGCTGTATCTCTAAACTAAACTAAATACTGACACCTAGTGTCACTGACACCCAGTAACACAAACAAACACACACTGACACCCAGTAACACAGAGAAACACTGATGCACAGTAACAATGACATACACTGACACCCAGTAACACAGAGAAACACTGATACACAGTAACAAAGACATACACGAACACGAAGTAACACAGACACACACTGACACCCAGTAACAAAGACATACACTGATACCAAGTCACAAAGACATACACTGATACCCAGTAACACAGACACACACTTACACCAAGTAACACAGACATGCACTGACACCAAGTAACAAAGACATACACTGATACCCAGTAACACAGACACACACTTACACCAACTAACAAAGACATGCACTGACACCAAGTAACAAAGACACACACTGACACCCAGTAACAAAGACACACACTTACACCAAGTCACACAGACATTCACTGACACCAAGTAACAAAGTCAGACACTGATACCCAGTAACACAGGCACACACTGGGGGGGGGGGGGGGGGGGCACATCGGCGCTGTGGTTAGCACCGCAGCCTCACAGCTCCAGGGACCCGGGTTCGATTCTGGGTACTGCCTGGGCGGAGTTTGCAAGTTCTCCCTGTGTCTGCGTGTGTTTCCTCCGGGTGCTCCGGTTTCCTCCCACATGCCAAAGACTTGCAGGTTGATAGGTTAATTGGCCATCATAAATTGCCCCTAGTATAGTTAGGTGGTAGGGAAATATATAGGGACAGGTGGGGATGTGATAGGAATACGGGATGAGTGTAGGATTAGTATAAATGGGATGTTGATGGTCGGCACAGACTCGGTGGGCCGAAGGGCCTGTTTAAGTGCTGTATCTCTAAACTAAACTAAATACTGACACCTAGTGTCACTGACACCCAGTAACACAAACAAACACACACTGACACCCAGTCACACAGGGAAACACTGAAACACTGACACCAAGTAACACAGACACACACTGACACCCAGTAACAAAGACAGACACTGATACCCAGTAACACAGACACACACTTGCACCAAGTAACAAAGACCTACACTGACACCAAGTAACAAAGACACACACTTACACCAAGTAACACAGACATACACTGACAGCCAGTAACAAAGACATACACTGATACCCAGTAACACAGACACACACTTACACCAAGTAACAAAGACATACTCTGACACCAATTCACAAAGACACACACTGAAACCCAGTAACAAAGACATACACTGACACCAAGTCACAAAGACATACAATGATACCCAGTAACACAAACAAACACACACTGACACCCAGTAACACAGAGAAACACTGATGCACAGTAACAATGACATACACTGACACCCAGTAACACAGAGAAACACTGATACACAGTAACAAAGACATACACTGACACGAAGTAACACAGACACACACTGACACCCAGTAACAAAGACATACACTGAAACCAAGTCACAAAGACATACACTGATACCCAGTAACACAGACACACACTTACACCAAGTAACAAAGACCTACACTGACACCAAGTAACAAAGACACACACTTACACCAAGTAACACAGACATACACTGACAGCCAGTAACAAAGACATACACTGATACCCGGTAACACAGAAACACACTTACACCAAGTAACAAAGACATTCTCTGACACCAAGTCACAAAGACACACACTGAAACCCAGTAACAAAGACATACACTGACACCAAGTCACAAAGACATACACTGATACCCAGTAACACAGACACACTCTTACACCAAGTAACACAGACATACACTGACACCAAGTTACAAAGAAATACACTGATACCCAGTAACACAGACACACATTTACACCAAGTCACAAAGACATACACTGATACCCAGTAACACAGACACACACTTACACCAAGTAACACAGACATACACTGACACCAAGTAACAAAGACATACACTGATACCCAGTAACACAGACACACACTTACACCAAGTAACAAAGACAGACACTGATACCCAGTAGCACAGACACACACATACACCAAGTAACAACGACATACACTGACAGCCAGTAACAAAGACATACACTGACACCCAGTAACACAGACACAAACGGACACCAAGTAACAAAGACACACACTTACACCAAGTAACACAGACACACACTGACACCCAGTAACACAGACACACACGGACACCAAGTAACAAAGACACACACTTACACCAAGTAACACAGACACACACTGATACCCATTAACACAGGTACACACGGGGGGGCGCCGGGGGGAGGGGGCACATCGGCGCTTTGGTTAGCACCGCAGCCTCACAGCTCCAGGGACCCGGGTTCGATTCTGGGTACTGCCTGTGCGGAGTTTGCAAGTTCTCGCTGTGTCTGCGTGGGTTTCCTCCGGGTGCTCCGGTTTCCTCCCACATGCCAAAGACTTTCAGGTTGATAGGTTAATTGGCAATCATAAATTGCCACCATTTATAGGTAGGTGGTAGGGAAAGATATAGGGACATGTAGGGATGTGATAGGAATACGGGAATAAAAGCAAAATACTGCGGATGCTGGAAATCTGAAACAAAAACTAGAAATGCCGGATTCACTCAGCAGGTCTGGCAGCATCTGTGGAAAGAGAGGCAGAGTTAACGTTTCGGGTCAGTGACCCTTCTTCGGAACTGACAAATATTAGAAAAGTCACAGATTATAAACAAGTGAGGTGGGGGTTGGGCAAGAGATAACAAAGGAGAAGGTGCAGATTGGACCAGGCCACATAGCTGACCAAAAGGTCACGGAGCAAAGGCAAACAATATGCGAATGGTGTGTTGAAAGACAAAGCATTAGTACAGATTAGGTGTGAATATACTGAATATTGAACATCAGCAAGTGCAAACCTGAAGAAGAACAACCTGAAAAAAAGCAGTGGGTAAGCAAACT
Organism: Heterodontus francisci; assembly: GCF_036365525.1. Lineage (NCBI taxonomy): Eukaryota > Metazoa > Chordata > Chondrichthyes > Heterodontiformes > Heterodontidae > Heterodontus > Heterodontus francisci. The sequence continues at coordinate 1,446,510 of NW_027141712.1, read as the reverse complement.
GAACAAACTAAGATGAAATGAAATAAATGCAAAAAACGATTGTAAAAAATGTAAAAAGGAATGCAAAAAAATGGAAGAAAAAATAACTAAAAATGACTAAAAATGAAAGTAAAGTGGGGGGCTGTCATGCTCTGAAATTATTGAACTCAATGTTCAGTCCGGCAGGCTGTAGTGTGCCTAATCGATAGATGAGATGCTGTTCCTCGAGCTTGCGTTGATGTTCACTGGAACACTGCAGCAATCCCAGGACAGAGATGTGAGCATGAGAGCAGGGGGGAGTGTAGAAATGGCAAGCAACCGGAAGCTCAGGGTCCTGCTTGCGGACTGAGCGGAGATGTTCCGGAAAGCGGTCACCCAGTCTGCGCTTGGTCTCCCCATTGTAGAGGAGACCACACTGTGAGCAGCGAATACAGTATACTACATTGAAAGAAGTACAAGTAAAACGCTGCTTCACCTGAAAGGAGTGTTTGGGGCCTGGGATAGTGAGGAGAGAGGAGGTAAATGGGCAGGTATTACACCTCATGCGATTGCAAGGGAAGGTGCCCTGGGACGGGGACGAGGTGGTGGGGGTAATGGAGGAGTGGACCAGGGTGTCGCGGAGGGAACGATCCCTTCGGAATGCTGACAGGGGAAGGGAGGGGAAGATGCGACTGTTAGTGGCATCACGCTGGAGGTGGCGAAAATGGTGGAGGATGATCCTTTGGATATGTAGGCTGGAGGGATGAAAAGTGAGGACAAGGGGAACCCTGTCACGGTTCTGGGAGGGAGGAGAAGGGGTGAAAAAAGAGGTGCGGGGAATGGGTCGGACACGGTTGAGGGCCCTGTCAACCACAGTGGGGGGAAATCCTCGGTTGAGGAAAAAGGAGGCCATATCAGAAGCACCGTCATGGAAGGTAGCATCATCAGAGCAGATGCGTCCGAGACGGTGAAACTGGGAGAATGGAATGGAGTCCTTACAGGAGGAAGGGTGTGAAGAAGTGTAGTCGAGATAGCTTTGGGAGTCAGTGGGCTTATAATGGATATTGGTAGACAACCTATCCCCAGAGATGGAGACAGAGAAGTCGAGGAAGGGAAGGGAAGTGTCAGAGATGGACCATGTAAAGGTGAGAGAAGGGTGGAAATTGGAAGCAAAGTTGTTGATAGGAATACGGGATTAGTGTAGGATTAGTATAAATGGGTGGTTGATGGTCGGTGGGCCGAAGGGCCTGTTTCAGTGCTGCATCTCGAAACTAAACTAAATACTGACACCTAGTGTCACAGACACAAACTGATACACAGTAACAACGACATACACAGACACCCAGTAACACAGACACACACGGACACCAAGTAACAAAGACACACACTTACACCAAGTAACACAGACACACACTGACACCCAGTAACACAAACAAACACACTGACACCCAGTAACACAGACACACATTGACACCAAGTAACAAAGACATACACTGACACCAAGGAACAAAGACATACACTTACACCAAGTCACACAGACATACACTGACACCAAGTAACAAAGACATACAATTACACCAAGTAACAAAGAAACACACTTACACAAAGTAACTCAGACATACACTGTTACCCAGTAACAAAGACATACACTGTTACCCAGTAACACAGACACACACTTACACCAAGAAACAAAGATGTATACTGATACCAAGTAACACAGACACACACATACACCAAGTAACACAGACATACACTGACACCAAGTAACAAAGACATACAATGATACCCAGTAGCACAGACACACACTGGGCGGCACATTGGCACAGTGGTTAGCAGCCTCTCAGCTCCAGGGACCCGGGCTCGATTCTGGGTAATGCCTTTGCGGAGTTTGCAACTTCTCCCTGTGTCTTCGTGAGTTTCCTCCGGGTGCTCCGGTTTCTTCCCACATGCGAAAGACTTGCAGGTTGATAGGTTAATTGGCCATTATATATTGACCCTAGTGTAGCTAGGTGGTAGGGAAATATATAGGGACAGGTGGGGATTTGATAGGAATACGGGATTAGTGTAGGATTAGTATAAATGGGTGGTTGATGGTCGGCACAGACTCGGTTGGCCGAAGGGCCTGTTTAAGTGCTGTATCTCTAAACTAAACTAAATGCTGACACCTAGTGTCACAGACACACACTGACACCCAGTAACACAAACAAACACACACTGACACCCAGTAACACAGAGAACCACAGATACACAGTAACAAAACATACACAGACACCAAGTAACACAGACACACACTGACACCCAGTAACAAATACATAAACTGACAGCAAGTCACAAAGACATACACTTACACTAAGTAACACAGTCATGCACTGACACCAAGTAACAAAGACATACACATACACCAAGTAACAAAGACACACACTTACACAAAGCAACACAGACATACACTGACACCCAGTAACAAAGACATACACTGACACCCAGTAACACAGACACAAACTTACACCAAGTAACAAAGACATACACTGATACCCAGTAACACAGACACACACTTACACCAAGTAACAAGGACACACACTTACACCAAGTAACACAGACACACACTTACACCAAGTAACACAGACACACACTTGCACCAAGTAACAAAGACATACACTGACACCAAGTAACACAGACATACACTTACACCAAGTAACACAGACATAAACTGACACCAAGTAACAAAGACATAAACTGACACCCAAAAACAAAGACATACACTGACACCAAGTCACAAAGACATACACTGACACCCAGTAACAAAGACATACACTGACACCAAGTCACAAAGACATACACTGACACCAAGCAACAAAGACATACAATTACACCAAGTAACAAAGACACACACTTACACCAAGTAACACAGACATACACTGTCACCATGTAGCAAAGACATGCACTGATACCCAACAACACAGAAACACACTTACACAAAGTAACAAAGATATACACTGATACCCAGTAACAAAGACACACACTTACACCACGTCACAAAGACGTACACTGACACCAAGTAACAAAGACATACACTTGCACCAAGTAACACAGACATACACTGACACCAAGGAACAAAGACATACAATTACACCAAGTAACAAAGACACACACTTACACCAAGTAACACAGACATACACTGACACCAAGTAACAAAGACATACACTGATACCCAGTAACACAGACATACACTGACACCAAGTAACAAAGACACACACTGATACACAGTATCAAAGACACACACTTACACCAAGTAACAGTGACATACACTGACACCAAGTAACAAAGGCATAAATGACACCCAGTAACACAGACACACACGGACACCAAGTAACAAAGACACACACTAACACCAAGTAACACAGACACACACTGACACCAAGTAACACAGACACACACTTACACCAAGTAACAAATACATACACTGACACCAAGTAACAAAGACATACACTTACACCAAGTAACAAAGACATACACTGACACCAAATAACAAAGACATACACTTACACCAAGTAAGACAGACATACACTGACACCAAGTTACAAAGACATACACTGATACCCAGTAACACAGACACACACTTACAACAAGTAACACAGACATACACTTACACCAAGTAACACAGACATACACTGACACCAAGTAACAAAGACATACACTGACACCAAGTAACAAAGACATACACTTACACCAAGTAACAAAGACACACACTTACACCAAGTAACACAGACACACACTGACACCAAGTAACAAAGACAGACAATTACACCAAGTAACAAAGACATACACTTACACCAAGTATTTTGACATACACTGACACCAAGTAACAAAGACATACACTGATACCCAGTAACACAGACACACACTTACACCAAGTAACAAAGACATACACTGACACCAAGTCACAAAGACACACACTGACACCAAGTAACAAAGACATACAGTGATACCCAGTAACACAGACACACACTTACACCAAGTAACACAGACATCCACTGACACCAAGTAACAAAGACATACACTTAGAATTAGAACATTACAGCGCAGTACAGGCCCTTCGGCCCTCGATGTTGCTCCGACCTGTGAAACCATCTGACCTACACTATTCCATTTTCATCCATGTGTCTATCCAATGTCCACTTAAATGCCCTTAATGTTGGCGAATCTACCACTGCTGCAGGCAGGGCGTTCCACGCCCTTACTACTCTCTGAGTAAAGAAACTACCTCTCACATCTGTCCTATATCTATCACCCCTCAACTTGAAGCTATGTCCCCTCGTGTTTGCCATCACCATCCGAGGAAAAAGACGCTCACTATCCACCCTATCTAACCCTCTGATTATCTTATATGTCTCTATTAAGTCACCTCTCCTCCTCCTTCTCTCCAACGAAAACAACCTCAAGTCCCTCAGTCTTTCCTCGTAAGACCTTCCCTCCATACCAGGCAACATCCTAGTAAATCTCCTCTGCACCCTTTCCATAGCTTCCACATCCTTCCTATAATGCGGTGACCAGAACTGCACACAATACTCCAGGTGTGGCTGCACCAGAGTTTTGTACAGCTGCAGCATGACCTCGTGGCTCCGAAACTCGATCCCCCTACTAATAAAAGCTAACACGCCATATGCCTTCTTAACAGCCCTATTAACCTGGTTAGCAACCTTCAGGGATTTATGCACCTGGACACCAAGATCTCTCTGTTCATCTACACTACCAAGAATCCTCCCATTAGCCCAGTACTCTGCATTCCTGTTACTCCTTCCAAAGTGAATCACCTCACACTTTTCCGCATTAAACTCCATTTGCAATCTCTCAGCCCAGCTCTGCAGCCTATCTATGTCTCTCTGTACCCGACAACATCCTTTGGCACTATCCACAACTCCACCGACCTTAGTGTCATCTGCAAATTTACTAACGCACCCTTCTGCACCCTCTTCCAGGTCATTTATAAAAATGACAAACAGCAGTGGCCCCAAAACAGATCCTTGCGGTGCACCACTAGTAACTAAACTCCAGGATGAACATTTGCGATCAACCACCACCCTCTGTCTTCTTTCAGCTAGCCAATTTCTGATCCAAAGCTCTAAATCGCCTTCAACCCCATACTTCCGTATTTTCTGCAATAGCCTACCGTGGGGAACCTTATCAAACGCCTTACTGAAATCCATATACACCACATCCACTGCTTCACCCTCATCCAACTGTTTGGTCACCTTCTCGAAAAACTCAATAAGGTTTGTGAGGCACGACCTACCCGTCACAAAACCGTGCTGACTATCTCTAATGTACTTATTCTTTTCAAGATGATTATAAATCCTGTCTCTTATAACCTTTTGTAACATTTTACCCACAACCGAAGTAAGGCTCACAGGTCTATAATTACCAGGACTGTCTCTACTCCCCTTCTTGAACAAGGGGACAACATTTGCAATCCTCCAGTCTTCCGGCACTATTCCTGTCGACAATGACGACATAAAGATCAAGGACAAAGGCTCTGCAATCTCCTCCCTAGCTTCCCAGAGAATCCTAGGATAAATCCCATCCGGCCCAGGGGACTTATATATTTTCACACCTTCCAAAATTGCTATCACCTCCTCCTTGTGAACCTCAATCCCATCTAGCCTCATAGCCTGAATCTCAGTATTCTCAACAACATTTTCTTTCTCTACTGTAAATACTGACGCAAAATATTCATTTAACACTTCCCCTATCTCCTCTGATTCCACACACTACTTCCCACTACTATCCTTGATTGGCCCTAATCTAACTCTAGTCATTCTTTTATTCCTGATATACCTATAGAAAGCCTTAGGGTTTTCCCTGATCCGATCCACCAATGACTTCTCGTGTCCTCTCCTTGCTCTTCTTAGCTCTCCCTTTAGATCCTTCCTGGCTAGCTTGTAGCTCTCAAGCGCCCTAACTGAGCCTTCACGTCTCATCCTAACATAAGACTTCTTCTTCCTCTTGACAAGCGCTTCAACGTCTTTAGTAAACCACGGCTCCCTCGCATGACAACTTCTTCCCTGCCTCACAGGTACATACTTATCAAGGACACGCAGTAGCTGCTCCTTGAATAAGCTCCACATTTCGATTGTTCCCATCCCCTGCAGTTTCCTTCCCCATCCTACGCATCCTAAATCTTGCCTAATCGCATCATAATTTCCTTTCCCCCAGTTATAATTGTTGCCCTGCGGTATATACCTGTCCCTGCCTATCGCTAAGGTAAACCTAACCGAATTGTGATCACTATCACCAAAGTGCTCACCTACATCTAAATCTAACACCTGGCCGGGTTCATTTCCCAGTACCAAATCCAATGTGGCATCGCCCCTGGTTGGCCTGTCTACATACTGTGTCAGAAAACACTCCTGCACACACTGGACAAAAACTGACCCATCTAAAGTACTCGAACTATAGTATTTCCAGTCGATATTTGGAAAGTTAAAGTCCCCCATAACAACTACCCTGTTACTCTCACCCCTGTCGAGAATCATCTTCGCTATCCTTTCCTCTACATCTCTGGAACTATTCGGAGGTCTATAAAAGACTCCCAACAGGGTAACCTCACCTCTCCTGTTTCTAACCTCAGCCCATACTACCTCAGTAGACGAGTCCTCAAACGTCCTTTCTTTCGCTGTAATACTCTCCTTGATTAACAATGCCACCCCCACCCCCCCCTCTTTTACCATCTTCTCTGTTCATACTGAAACATCTAAATCCCGGAATCTGCAACATCCATTCCTTCCCCTGCTCTACCCATGTCTCCGAAATGGCCACTACATCGAGATCCCAGGTACCAACCCATGCTGCAAGCTCACCCACCTTATTCCGGATGCTCCTGGCGTTGAAATAGACACACTTTAAACCAGGTTCTTGCTTGCCAGTGCCCTCTTGCGTCCTTGTAACCATATCCCTGACCTCACTACTCTCAACATCCAGTACACTGGCACTACAATTTAGGTTCCCATTCCCCTGCTGAATTAGTTTAAACCCCCCACGAAGAGCACGAGCAAACCTCCCCCCCAGGATATTGGTACCCCTCTGGTTAAGGTGAAGACCATCGTGTTTGTACAGGTCCCACCTACCCCAGAAAGAGCCCCAATTATCCAGGAAACCAAAACTCTCCCTCCTGCACCATGCCAGCAGCCACGTGTTCAACTCCTCTCTCTCCCTATTCCTCGCTTCGCTATCACGTGGCACGGGCAACAACCCAGAGATAACAACTCTGTTTGTTCTCGCTCTAAGCTTCCACCCTAGCTCCCTAAATTTCTGTCTTAAATCCCCATCTCTCTTCCTACCTATGTCGTTGGTGCCTATGTGGACCACGACTTGGGGATGCTCCCCCTCCCCATTAAGGATCCCAAAAACACGATCCGAGACATCACGAACCCTGGCACCTGGGAGGCAACATACCAACCGTGAGTCTCTCTCCTTCCCACAGAACCTCCTATCTGTTCCCCTAACTATGGAGTCCCCAATGACTAATGTTCTGCTCCTCTTCCCCCTTCCCTTCTGAGCAACAGAGACAGACTCTGTGCCAGATATCTCTACCCCATTGCTTACCCCTGGTAAGTCGTCCCCCGCAACAGTATCCAAAACGGTATACCTGTTGTTGAGGGAAACGGCCACAGGGGATCCCTGCACAGCCTGCTGGTTCCCTCTCCTTCCCCTGACGGTAACCCATCTACCTACTTCTTTTACCTGAGGTGTGACTACCTCCCCATCACTCCTCTCAATAACCTCCTCCGCCTCCCGAATGATCCGAAGTTCATCCAGCTCCAGCTCCAGTTCCCTAACGCGGTTCTCGAGGAGCTGGAGTTGGGTGCACTTCCCACAGATGCAGTCAGCAGGGACACTCTTGGCGATCCCTGACCTCCCACATTCAGCAGGAGGAACATACAACTGCCTTAACCTCCATTCCCACTATTCCAAATTCCCAACAAATCTACTGAAAAAACAAAACAAAAAAAAAAAGTCAAATATTGTTAGGTTAGCAAACCAACGGACAGAACTTCCTAAATAAAAAGCTTACCATTTCAACACACCAGAGTCCTTTTTTTTTTTTTGGTTAGAGGAGGAGGGTGGGTGGGAGACACTACACGTGTAGTGTCTCGGGTACAGCCACCACACAAATATATACCTTTTTGCTTACCCAGCAGTCCCCTGGCCCTCCGAAAACAAAAGGGAATTCACTTTCAAACTTACGCTGTAATTGACTTCACAGCTGGAAAACCGTTCACGCACCTCCGTTGCTATCCAAACTGCAGTCACCAAAACTAAACACTGATACCCAGTAACACAGACACACACTTACACCAAGTAACAAAGACAGACACTGATACCCAGTAACACAGTCACACACTTACACCAAGTAACAAAGACATACACTGACACCCAGTAACAAAGCCATACACTGACACCCAGTAACACAGACACACACGGACACCAAGTAACAAAGACATACACTTACACCAAGTAACACAGACACACACTGACACCCAGCAACACAAACAAACACACTGACACCAAGTAACACAGACATAAACTGACACCAAGTAACAAAGACATACACCGATACCAAGTCACAAAGACATACACTGATGCCCAGTCACAAAGACACACACTTACACCAAGTAACACAGACATACACTGACACCAAGTAACAAAGACAGACAATTACACCAAGTAACAAAGACATACACTTACACCAAGTATTTTGACATACACTGATACCAAGTAACAAAGACATACACTGATACCCAGTAACGCAGACACACACTTACACCCAGTAAAAAAGAAATACACTGACACCAAGTTACAAAGACATACACTGATACCAAGTCACAAAGACCTACACTGATGCCCAGTAACACAGACACACACTGACACCAAGTAACAAAGACACACACTGACACTCAGTAACAAAGACTTACACTGACACCCAGTAATAAAGACATGCACAGACACCCAGTAACACAGACACACACGGACACCAAGTGACAAAGACACAGACTTACACCAAGTAACACAGACACTCACTGACACCCAGTAACATAGACACACACTTACACCAAGTAACACAGACATACACTGAAACCAAGTAACAAAGACACACACTGACACCCAGTAACAAAGACATACACTGATACCCAGTAACACAGGCACACACTTGGGCGGGTGAGGGGTGGCACATTGGCGCAGTGGTTAGCACCGCAGCCTCACAGCTCCAGGGACCCGTTTTCGATTCTGGGTACTGCCTGTGCGGAGTTTGCAAGTTCTCCCTGTGTCTGCGTGGGTTTCCTCCGGGTGCTCCGGTTTCCTCCCACATGCCAAAGACTTGCAGGTTGATAGGTTAATTGGCCATCATAAATTGCCCCTAGTATAGGTAGTTGGTAGGGAAATATATAGGGACAGGTGGGGATGTGATAGGAATACGGGATTAGTGTTGGATGAGTATAAATGTGTGGTTGATGGTCGGCACAGACTCGGTGGGCCGAAGGGCCTGTTAATTTTCTGCATCTCTCAACTAAACTAAATACTGACACCTAGTGTCACAGATACACACTGACACCCAGTAACACAAACAAACACACACTGACACCCAGTAACACAGACACACACTGACACCAAGTAACAAAGACAGACAATTACACCAAGTAACAAAGACACACACTTACACCAAGTATTTTGACATACACTGACACCAAGTCACAAAGACACACACTGACACCCAGTAACAAAGACATGCACAGACACCCAGTAACACAGACACACACGGACACCAAGCAACGAAGACACACACTGACACTCAGTAACAAAGACTTACACTGACACCCAGTAACAAAGACTTACACTTACACCAAGTAACAAAGACAGACAATTACACCAAGTAACAAAGACATACACTTACACCAAGTATTTTGACATACACTGACACCAAGTCACAAAGACATACACTGACACCCAGTAACAAAGACATACACTGATACCAAGTCACAAAGACATACACTGATACCCAGTAACACAGACACAGGTGGCAGGGAAATATATAGGGACAGGTGGGGATGTGGTAGGAATACGGGATTAGTGTAGGATTATTATAAATGGGTGGTTGATTGTCGGCACAGACTCGGTGGGCCGAAGCGCCGGTGAAAGTGCGATATCTCTAAACTAAACTAAATACTGACACCTCGTTTCACAGATACACACTGACACCCAGTAACACAAACAAACACACACTGACACCCAGTAACACAGAGAAACACTGATACAAAGTAACAAAGACATACACTGACGACAAGTAACACAGACACACACTGACACCCAGTAACAAAGACACACACTGATACCAAGTCACAAAGACATAGACTGATACCCAGTAACACAGACACACACTGACACCAAGTAACAAAGACATACACTGACACCAAGTAACAAAGACTTACACTTACACCAAGTAACAAAGACAGACAATTACACCAAGTAACAAAGACATACACTTACACATAGTATTTTGACATACACTGACACCAAGTCACAAAGACATACACTGACACCCAGTAACAAAGACATACACTGATACCAAGTCACAAAGACATACACTGACACCCAGTAACACAGACACACACTGACACCAAGTAACAAAGACATACACTGACACCAAGTAACAAAGACTTACACTTACACCAAGTAACAAAGACATACACTGACACCAAGTCACAAAGACATACACTGATACCCAGTAACACAGACACACACTTACACCAAGTAACACAGAAATACACTGACACCCAGTAACACAGGCACACACTTACACCAAGTAACAAAGACATACACTGACACCCAGTTACAAAGACATACACTGACACCCAGTAACACAGACACACACGGACACCAAGTAACAAAGACACACACTTACACCAAGTAACACAGACACACACTGACACCCAGTAACACACACAGATACACAGTAACAAAGACATACACTGACACCCAGGAACAAAGACACACACTGACACCAAGTAACAAAGACACACACTTACACCAAGTAACAAAGACATACACTGACACCAAGTAACAATGACACACACTTACACCAAGTAACAAAGACACGCACTTATACCAAGTAACACAGACATACACTGACACCAAGTAACAGAGACAGACAATTGCACCAAGTAAAAAAGACATCCACTTACAGCAAGTATTTTGACATACACTGAAACCAAGTAACACAGACACACACTTACACCAAGTAACAAAGACATACACTGACACCAAGTCACAAAGACATACACTGACACCCATTAACACAGACACACACTTACACCAAGTCACAAAATACGTACACTGACACCCAGTAACACAGACACACACGGACACCAAGTAACTAAGACACACACTTACACCAAGTAACACGGACACACACTGACACCCAGTAACACAGACACACACTTACACCAAGTAACAAAGACATGCACTGACACCCAGTAACAAAGACCCACACTTTCACCAAGTAACAAAGACATACACTGACACCCAGTAACAAAGACATACACTGACACCCAGTAACACAGACACACATGGACACCAAGTAACACAGACACACACTGACACCCGGTAACACAAACAAACACACTGACACCCAGTGACACATACACACACTGACACCCAGTATCAAAGACATACACTGACACCCAGTAACACAGACACACACTGACACCAAGTAACAAAGAAATACACTGACACCCAGTAACAATGACACACACTTACACCAAGTAACAACGACATACACTGACACCCAGTAACAAAGACATACACTGATACCAAGTCACAAAGACATACACTGATACCCAGTAACGCAGACACACACTGACACCCAGTAACAAAGACGTACACTGACACCAAGTCACAAAGACATACACTGATACCAAGTCACAAAGACATACACAGTCAGCAGGGACACTCTTGGCGATCCCTGACCTCCCACATTCAGCAGGAGGAACATACAACTGCCTTAACCTCCATTCCCACTATTCCAAATTCCCAACAAATCTACTGAAAAAACAAAACAAAAAAAAAAAGTCAAATATTGTTAGGTTAGCAAACCAACGGACAGAACTTCCTAAATAAAAAGCTTACCATTTCAACACACCAGAGTCCTTTTTTTTTTTTTGGTTAGAGGAGGAGGGTGGGTGGGAGACACTACACGTGTAGTGTCTCGGGTACAGCCACCACACAAATATATACCTTTTTGCTTACCCAGCAGTCCCCTGGCCCTCCGAAAACAAAAGGGAATTCACTTTCAAACTTACGCTGTAATTGACTTCACAGCTGGAAAACCGTTCACGCACCTCCGTTGCTATCCAAACTGCAGTCACCAAAACTAAACACTGATACCCAGTAACACAGACACACACTTACACCAAGTAACAAAGACAGACACTGATACCCAGTAACACAGTCACACACTTACACCAAGTAACAAAGACATACACTGACACCCAGTAACAAAGCCATACACTGACACCCAGTAACACAGACACACACGGACACCAAGTAACAAAGACATACACTTACACCAAGTAACACAGACACACACTGACACCCAGCAACACAAACAAACACACTGACACCAAGTAACACAGACATAAACTGACACCAAGTAACAAAGACATACACCGATACCAAGTCACAAAGACATACACTGATGCCCAGTCACAAAGACACACACTTACACCAAGTAACACAGACATACACTGACACCAAGTAACAAAGACAGACAATTACACCAAGTAACAAAGACATACACTTACACCAAGTATTTTGACATACACTGATACCAAGTAACAAAGACATACACTGATACCCAGTAACGCAGACACACACTTACACCCAGTAAAAAAGAAATACACTGACACCAAGTTACAAAGACATACACTGATACCAAGTCACAAAGACCTACACTGATGCCCAGTAACACAGACACACACTGACACCAAGTAACAAAGACATACACTGACACAAAGTAACAAAGACAGACACTTACAGCAAGAAACAAAGACACACACTTACACCAAGTAACACAGACAGACAATTACACCAAGTAACAAAGACATACACTTACACCAAGTATTTTGACATGCACTGACACCAAGTAACAAAGGCATCCACTGATACCCAGTAACACAGATACACACTGGGCGGCACAGTGGCGCAGTGGTTAGCACTGCAGCCTCATAGCTCCAGGGACTCGGGATCGATTCTGGGTACTGCCTGTGCCGAGTTTGCAAGTTCTCCCTGTGTCTGCGTGGGTTTCCTCCGTGTGCTCCGGTTTCCTCCCACATGCCAAAGACTTGCAGGTTGGTAGGTTAATTGGCCATCATAAATTGCCCCTAGTATAGGTAGGTGGTAGGGAAATATATAGGGACAGGTGGGGATGTGATAGGAATACGGGATTAGTGTAGGATTAGTATAAATGGGTGGTTGATGGTCGGCACAGACTCGGTGGGCCGAAGGTCCTGTGAAAGTGCTGTATCTCTAAACTAAACTAAATACTGACACCTAGTGTCACAGATACACACTGACACCCAGCAACAAAAACAAACACACACTGACACCCAGTAACACAGAGACACACTGATAAACAGTAACACAGACACACACTGACACCCAGTAACAAAGACATGCACTGACACCAATTCACAAAGACATACACTGATACCCAGTAACACAGACACACACTGACACCAAGTAACAAAGACATGCACTGACACGAAGTAACAAAGACATACATTTACACCAAGTAACAAAGACAGACAATCACACCAAGAAACAAAGCCATAAACTTACACCAAGTAACAAAGAAATACACTGACACCAAGTCACAAACACACACACTGACACCCAGTAACAAAGACATACACTGACACCAAGTCACAAAGACATACACTGATACCCAGTAAAACAGACACACTTGCACCAAGTAACACAGACATACACTGACACCCAGTAACACAGACACACACTTACACCAAGTAACACAGACACACCCTGACACCCAGTAACATAGACACACACTGACACCAAGTAACACAGACATACACTGACACCAAGCAACGAAGACACACACTGACACTCAGTAACAAAGACTTACACTGACACCCAGTAATAAAGACATGCACAGACACCCAGTAACACAGACACACACGGACACCAAGTGACAAAGACACAGACTTACACCAAGTAACACAGACACTCACTGACACCCAGTAACATAGACACACACTTACACCAAGTAACACAGACATACACTGAAACCAAGTAACAAAGACACACACTGACACCCAGTAACAAAGACATACACTGATACCCAGTAACACAGGCACACACTTGGGCGGGTGAGGGGTGGCACATTGGCGCAGTGGTTAGCACCGCAGCCTCACAGCTCCAGGGACCCGTTTTCGATTCTGGGTACTGCCTGTGCGGAGTTTGCAAGTTCTCCCTGTGTCTGCGTGGGTTTCCTCCGGGTGCTCCGGTTTCCTCCCACATGCCAAAGACTTGCAGGTTGATAGGTTAATTGGCCATCATAAATTGCCCCTAGTATAGGTAGTTGGTAGGGAAATATATAGGGACAGGTGGGGATGTGATAGGAATACGGGATTAGTGTTGGATGAGTATAAATGTGTGGTTGATGGTCGGCACAGACTCGGTGGGCCGAAGGGCCTGTTAATTTTCTGCATCTCTCAACTAAACTAAATGCTGACACCTAGTGTCACAGATACACACTGACACCCAGTAACACAAACAAACACACACTGACACCCAGTAACACAGACACACACTGACACCAAGTAACAAAGACAGACAATTACACCAAGTAACAAAGACACACACTTACACCAAGTATTTTGACATACACTGACACCAAGTCACAAAGACACACACTGACACCCAGTAACAAAGACATGCACAGACACCCAGTAACACAGACACACACGGACACCAAGCAACGAAGACACACACTGACACTCAGTAACAAAGACTTACACTGACACCCAGTAACAAAGACTTACACTTACACCAAGTAACAAAGACAGACAATTACACCAAGTAACAAAGACATACACTTACACCAAGTATTTTGACATACACTGACACCAAGTCACAAAGACATACACTGACACCCAGTAACAAAGACATACACTGATACCAAGTCACAAAGACATACACTGATACCCAGTAACACAGACACAGGTGGCAGGGAAATATATAGGGACAGGTGGGGATGTGGTAGGAATACATGATTAGTGTAGGATTATTATAAATGGGTGGTTGATTGTCGGCACAGACTCGGTGGGCCGAAGCGCCGGTGAAAGTGCGATATCTCTAAACTAAACTAAATACTGACACCTCGTTTCACAGATACACACTGACACCCAGTAACACAAACAAACACACACTGACACCCAGTAACACAGAGAAACACTGATACAAAGTAACAAAGACATACACTGACGACAAGTAACAAAGACACACACTGACACCCAGTAACAAAGACACACACTGATACCAAGTCACAAAGACATAGACTGATACCCAGTAACACAGACACACACTGACACCAAGTAACAAAGACATACACTGACACCAAGTAACAAAGACTTACACTTACACCAAGTAACAAAGACAGACAATTACACCAAGTAACAAAGACATACACTTACACATAGTATTTTGACATACACTGACACCAAGTCACAAAGACATACACTGACACCCAGTAACAAAGACATACACTGATACCAAGTCACAAAGACATACACTGACACCCAGTAACACAGACACACACTGACACCAAGTAACAAAGACATACACTGACACCAAGTAACAAAGACTTACACTTACACCAAGTAACAAAGACATACACTGACACCAAGTCACAAAGACATACACTGATACCCAGTAACACAGACACACACTTACACCAAGTAACACAGAAATACACTGACACCCAGTAACACAGGCACACACTTACACCAAGTAACAAAGACATACACTGACACCCAGTTACAAAGACATACACTGACACCCAGTAACACAGACACACACGGACACCAAGTAACAAAGACACACACTTACACCAAGTAACACAGACACACACTGACACCCAGTAACACACACAGATACACAGTAACAAAGACATACACTGACACCCAGGAACAAAGACACACACTGACACCAAGTAACAAAGACACACACTTACACCAAGTAACAAAGACATACACTGACACCAAGTAACAATGACACACACTTACACCAAGTAACAAAGACACGCACTTATACCAAGTAACACAGACATACACTGACACCAAGTAACAAAGACAGACAATTGCACCAAGTAAAAAAGACATACACTTACAGCAAGTATTTTGACATACACTGAAACCAAGTAACACAGACACAAACTTACACCAAGTAACAAAGACATACACTGACACCAAGTCACAAAGACATACACTGACACCCATTAACACAGACACACACTTACACCAAGTCACAAAATACGTACACTGACACCCAGTAACACAGACACACACGGACACCAAGTAACTAAGACACACACTTACACCAAGTAACACGGACACACACTGACACCCAGTAACACAGACACACACTTACACCAAGTAACAAAGACATGCACTGACACCCAGTAACAAAGACCCACACTTTCACCAAGTAACAAAGACATACACTGACACCCAGTAACAAAGACATACACTGACACCCAGTAACACAGACACACATGGACACCAAGTAACACAGACACACACTGACACCCGGTAACACAAACAAACACACTGACACCCAGTGACACATACACACACTGACACCCAGTATCAAAGACATACACTGACACCCAGTAACACAGACACACACTGACACCAAGTAACAAAGAAATACACTGACACCCAGTAACAAAGACACACACTTACACCAAGTAACAACGACATACACTGACACCCAGTAACAAAGACATACACTGATACCAAGTCACAAAGACATACACTGATACCCAGTAACGCAGACACACACTGACACCCAGTAACAAAGACGTACACTGACACCAAGTCACAAAGACATACACTGATACCAAGTCACAAAGACATACACAGTCAGCAGGGACACTCTTGGCGATCCCTGACCTCCCACATTCAGCAGGAGGAACATACAACTGCCTTAACCTCCATTCCCACTATTCCAAATTCCCAACAAATCTACTGAAAAAACAAAACAAAAAAAAAAGTCAAATATTGTTAGGTTAGCAAACCAACGGACAGAACTTCCTAAATAAAAAGCTTACCATTTCAACACACCAGAGTCCTTTTTTTTTTTTGGTTAGAGGAGGAGGGTGGGTGGGAGACACTACACGTGTAGTGTCTCGGGTACAGCCACCACACAAATATATACCTTTTTGCTTACCCAGCAGTCCCCTGGCCCTCCGAAAACAAAAGGGAATTCACTTTCAAACTTACGCTGTAATTGACTTCACAGCTGGAAAACCGTTCACGCACCTCCGTTGCTATCCAAACTGCAGTCACCAAAACTAAACACTGATACCCAGTAACACAGACACACACTTACACCAAGTAACAAAGACAGACACTGATACCCAGTAACACAGTCACACACTTACACCAAGTAACAAAGACATACACTGACACCCAGTAACAAAGCCATACACTGACACCCAGTAACACAGACACACACGGACACCAAGTAACAAAGACATACACTTACACCAAGTAACACAGACACACACTGACACCCAGCAACACAAACAAACACACTGACACCAAGTAACACAGACATAAACTGACACCAAGTAACAAAGACATACACCGATACCAAGTCACAAAGACATACACTGATGCCCAGTCACAAAGACACACACTTACACCAAGTAACACAGACATACACTGACACCAAGTAACAAAGACAGACAATTACACCAAGTAACAAAGACATACACTTACACCAAGTATTTTGACATACACTGATACCAAGTAACAAAGACATACACTGATACCCAGTAACGCAGACACACACTTACACCCAGTAAAAAAGAAATACACTGACACCAAGTTACAAAGACATACACTGATACCAAGTCACAAAGACCTACACTGATGCCCAGTAACACAGACACACACTGACACCAAGTAACAAAGACATACACTGACACAAAGTAACAAAGACAGACACTTACAGCAAGAAACAAAGACACACACTTACACCAAGTAACACAGACAGACAATTACACCAAGTAACAAAGACATACACTTACACCAAGTATTTTGACATGCACTGACACCAAGTAACAAAGGCATCCACTGATACCCAGTAACACAGATACACACTGGGCGGCACAGTGGCGCAGTGGTTAGCACTGCAGCCTCATAGCTCCAGGGACTCGGGATCGATTCTGGGTACTGCCTGTGCCGAGTTTGCAAGTTCTCCCTGTGTCTGCGTGGGTTTCCTCCGTGTGCTCCGGTTTCCTCCCACATGCCAAAGACTTGCAGGTTGGTAGGTTAATTGGCCATCATAAATTGCCCCTAGTATAGGTAGGTGGTAGGGAAATATATAGGGACAGGTGGGGATGTGATAGGAATACGGGATTAGTGTAGGATTAGTATAAATGGGTGGTTGATGGTCGGCACAGACTCGGTGGGCCGAAGGTCCTGTGAAAGTGCTGTATCTCTAAACTAAACTAAATACTGACACCTAGTGTCACAGATACACACTGACACCCAGCAACAAAAACAAACACACACTGACACCCAGTAACACAGAGACACACTGATAAACAGTAACACAGACACACACTGACACCCAGTAACAAAGACATGCACTGACACCAATTCACAAAGACATACACTGATACCCAGTAACACAGACACACACTGACACCAAGTAACAAAGACATGCACTGACACGAAGTAACAAAGACATACATTTACACCAAGTAACAAAGACAGACAATCACACCAAGAAACAAAGCCATAAACTTACACCAAGTAACAAAGAAATACACTGACACCAAGTCACAAACACACACACTGACACCCAGTAACAAAGACATACACTGACACCAAGTCACAAAGACATACACTGATACCCAGTAAAACAGACACACTTGCACCAAGTAACACAGACATACACTGACACCCAGTAACACAGACACACACTTACACCAAGTAACACAGACACACCCTGACACCCAGTAACATAGACACACACTGACACCAAGTAACACAGACATACACTGACACCAAGCAACGAAGACACACACTGACACTCAGTAACAAAGACTTACACTGACACCCAGTAATAAAGACATGCACAGACACCCAGTAACACAGACACACACGGACACCAAGTGACAAAGACACAGACTTACACCAAGTAACACAGACACTCACTGACACCCAGTAACATAGACACACACTTACACCAAGTAACACAGACATACACTGAAACCAAGTAACAAAGACACACACTGACACCCAGTAACAAAGACATACACTGATACCCAGTAACACAGGCACACACTTGGGCGGGTGAGGGGTGGCACATTGGCGCAGTGGTTAGCACCGCAGCCTCACAGCTCCAGGGACCCGTTTTCGATTCTGGGTACTGCCTGTGCGGAGTTTGCAAGTTCTCCCTGTGTCTGCGTGGGTTTCCTCCGGGTGCTCCGGTTTCCTCCCACATGCCAAAGACTTGCAGGTTGATAGGTTAATTGGCCATCATAAATTGCCCCTAGTATAGGTAGTTGGTAGGGAAATATATAGGGACAGGTGGGGATGTGATAGGAATACGGGATTAGTGTTGGATGAGTATAAATGTGTGGTTGATGGTCGGCACAGACTCGGTGGGCCGAAGGGCCTGTTAATTTTCTGCATCTCTCAACTAAACTAAATGCTGACACCTAGTGTCACAGATACACACTGACACCCAGTAACACAAACAAACACACACTGACACCCAGTAACACAGACACACACTGACACCAAGTAACAAAGACAGACAATTACACCAAGTAACAAAGACACACACTTACACCAAGTATTTTGACATACACTGACACCAAGTCACAAAGACACACACTGACACCCAGTAACAAAGACATGCACAGACACCCAGTAACACAGACACACACGGACACCAAGCAACGAAGACACACACTGACACTCAGTAACAAAGACTTACACTGACACCCAGTAACAAAGACTTACACTTACACCAAGTAACAAAGACAGACAATTACACCAAGTAACAAAGACATACACTTACACCAAGTATTTTGACATACACTGACACCAAGTCACAAAGACATACACTGACACCCAGTAACAAAGACATACACTGATACCAAGTCACAAAGACATACACTGATACCCAGTAACACAGACACAGGTGGCAGGGAAATATATAGGGACAGGTGGGGATGTGGTAGGAATACGGGATTAGTGTAGGATTATTATAAATGGGTGGTTGATTGTCGGCACAGACTCGGTGGGCCGAAGCGCCGGTGAAAGTGCGATATCTCTAAACTAAACTAAATACTGACACCTCGTTTCACAGATACACACTGACACCCAGTAACACAAACAAACACACACTGACACCCAGTAACACAGAGAAACACTGATACAAAGTAACAAAGACATACACTGACGACAAGTAACACAGACACACACTGACACCCAGTAACAAAGACACACACTGATACCAAGTCACAAAGACATAGACTGATACCCAGTAACACAGACACACACTGACACCAAGTAACAAAGACATACACTGACACCAAGTAACAAAGACTTACACTTACACCAAGTAACAAAGACAGACAATTACACCAAGTAACAAAGACATACACTTACACATAGTATTTTGACATACACTGACACCAAGTCACAAAGACATACACTGACACCCAGTAACAAAGACATACACTGATACCAAGTCACAAAGACATACACTGACACCCAGTAACACAGACACACACTGACACCAAGTAACAAAGACATACACTGACACCAAGTAACAAAGACTTACACTTACACCAAGTAACAAAGACATACACTGACACCAAGTCACAAAGACATACACTGATACCCAGTAACACAGACACACACTTACACCAAGTAACACAGAAATACACTGACACCCAGTAACACAGGCACACACTTACACCAAGTAACAAAGACATACACTGACACCCAGTTACAAAGACATACACTGACACCCAGTAACACAGACACACACGGACACCAAGTAACAAAGACACACACTTACACCAAGTAACACAGACACACACTGACACCCAGTAACACACACAGATACACAGTAACAAAGACATACACTGACACCCAGGAACAAAGACACACACTGACACCAAGTAACAAAGACACACACTTACACCAAGTAACAAAGACATACACTGACACCAAGTAACAATGACACACACTTACACCAAGTAACAAAGACACGCACTTATACCAAGTAACACAGACATACACTGACACCAAGTAACAAAGACAGACAATTGCACCAAGTAAAAAAGACATACACTTACAGCAAGTATTTTGACATACACTGAAACCAAGTAACACAGACACACACTTACACCAAGTAACAAAGACATACACTGACACCAAGTCACAAAGACATACACTGACACCCATTAACACAGACACACACTTACACCAAGTCACAAAATACGTACACTGACACCCAGTAACACAGACACACACGGACACCAAGTAACTAAGACACACACTTACACCAAGTAACACGGACACACACTGACACCCAGTAACACAGACACACACTTACACCAAGTAACAAAGACATGCACTGACACCCAGTAACAAAGACCCACACTTTCACCAAGTAACAAAGACATACACTGACACCCAGTAACAAAGACATACACTGACACCCAGTAACACAGACACACATGGACACCAAGTAACACAGACACACACTGACACCCGGTAACACAAACAAACACACTGACACCCAGTGACACATACACACACTGACACCCAGTATCAAAGACATACACTGACACCCAGTAACACAGACACACACTGACACCAAGTAACAAAGAAATACACTGACACCCAGTAACGCAGACACACACTGACACCCAGTAACAAAGACGTACACTGACACCAAGTCACAAAGACATACACTGATACCAAGTCACAAAGACATACACTGATACCCAGTAACACAGACACACACTGACACCAAGTAACAAAGACATACACTGACACCAAGTAACAATGACATACACTTACACCAAGTAACAAAGATAGACAATTACACCAAGTAACAAAGACATACACTGATACCCAGTAACACAGACACACACTTAAACCAAGTAACAAAGACATACACTGACACCAAGTCACAAAGTCACACACTGACACCCAGTAACAAAGACATACACTGACACCAAGCCACAAAACTTACACTGATACCCAGTAACACAGACCCACACGTGCACCAAGAAACACAGACATACACTGACACCCAGTAACACAGACACACACTTACACCAAGTAACAAAGACATACACGGACACCCATTAACAAACACATACACTGACACCCAGTAACACAGACACACACGGACACCAAGTAACAAAGACACAGACTTATACCAAGTAACACAGACACACACTGTCACCCAGTATCACAGACACACACTTACACCAAGTGACAAAGACATACACTGACACCAAGTCACAAAGACACACACTGACACCAAGTAACAAAGACATACACTGACACCAAGTCACAAAGACATACACTGATACCCAGTCACAAAGACATACACTGATACCCAGTAACACAGACACACACTTACACCTAGTAACATAGACACACACTGACACCAAGTCACAAAGACATACACTTACACCAAGTAACAAAGACAGACAATTACACCAAGTAACAAAGACATACACTTACACCAAGTATGTTTACATACACAGACATTAAGTAACAAAGACATACACTGATACCCAGTAACACAGACACACACTTACACCAAGTAACAAAGACATACACTGACACCAAGTCACAAAGACACACACTGACACCCAGTCACAAAGACATACACTGACACCAAGTAACAAAGTCATAAACTGATACCCAGTAACACAGACACACACCTACACCAAGTAACACAGGCATACACTGACACCCAGCAACACAGCCACACACTTACTCCAAGTAACAAAGACATACACTGACAGCCAGTAACAAAGTCATATACTGACACCCAGTAACACAGACACACACAGACACCAAGTGACGAAGGCACAGACTTACACCAAGTAACACAGACACACACTGACACCCTGTAACATGGACACACACTTACACCAAGTAACACAGACATACACTGACACCAAGTAACAAAGACATACACTGATACCCAGTAACAAAGACACACACTTACACCAAGTAACAAAGACATACACTGACACCAAGTCACAAAGACACACACTGACACCCAGTAACAAAGACATACACTGACACCAAGTCACAAAGACACACACTGAAACCCAGTAACAAAGACAGACACTGACACCAAGTAACAAAGACATACACTTACACCAAGTAACAAAGATAGACAATTACACCAAGTAACAAAGACATACACTGATACCCAGTAACACAGACACACACTTAAACCAAGTAACAAAGACATACACTGACACCAATTCACAAAGACACACACTGACACCCAGTAACAAAGACATACACTGACACCAAGTCACAAAACATACACTGATACCCAGTAACACAGACCCACACGTACACCAAGAAACACAGACATACACTGACACCAAGTAACAAAGACATACACTGACACCAAGTCACAAAGACATACACTGATACCCAGTCACAAAGACATACACTGATACCCAGTAACACAGACACACACTTACACCTAGTAACATAGACACACACTGACACCAAGTAACAAAGACATACTCTTACACCAAGTAACAAAGACAGACAATTACACCAAGTAACAAAGACATACACTTACACCAAGTATTTTGACATACGCAGACACAAAGTAACAAAGACATACACTGATACCCAGTAACACAGACACACACTTACACCAAGTAACAAAGACATACACTGACACCAAGTCACAAAGACACACACTGACACCCAGTCACAAAGACATACACTGACACCAAGTCACAAAGACATAAACTGATACCCAGTAACACAGACACACACTTACACCAAGTAACACAGACATACACTGACACCCAGCAACACAGCCACACACTTACACCAAGTAACAAAGACATACACTGACAGCCAGTAACAAAGTCATATACTGACACCCAGTAACACAGACACACACAGACACCAAGTGACGAAGGCCCAGACTTACACCAAGTAACACAGACACACACTGACACCCTGTAACATGGACACACACTTACACCAAGTAACACAGACATACACTGACACCAAGTAACAAAGACATACACTGATACCCAGTAACACAGACACACACTTACACCAAGTAACAAAGACATACACTGACACCAAGTCACAAAGACACACACTGACACCCAGTAACAAAGACATACACTGACACCAAGTCACAAAGACACACACTGACACCAAGTAACAAAGACAGACACTGACACCAAGTCACAAAGACATACACTGATACGCAGTCACACAGGCACACACTGGGGGGGGGCACATTGGCGCAGTGGTTAGCACCGCAGCCTCACAGCTCCAGGGACCCGGATTCGATTCTGGGTACTGCCTGTGCGGAGTTCGCAAGTTCTCCCTGTGTCTGCGTGGGTTTCCTCCGGGTGCTCCGGTTTCCTCCCACATGCCAAAGACTTGCAGGTTGATAGGTTAATTGGCCATCATAATTTGCCCCCAGTGTAGGTAGGTGGTCGGGAAATATATAGGGACAGGTGGGGATGTGATAGGAATACGGGATTAGTGTAGGATTAGCATAAATGGGTGGTTGATGGTCGGCACAGACTCGGTGGGCCGAAGGGATTGTCAAAGTGCTGCATCTCGAAACTAAACTAAATACTGACACCTAGTGTTACAGATACACACTGACACCCAGTAACACAGAGAAACACTGATAATCAGTAACAAAGACATACACTGACACCAAGTATCACAGACACACACTGACACCCAGTAACAAAGATATACACTGATACCAAGTCACAAAGACATACACTGATACCCAGTAACACAGACACACACTGACCCCAAGTATCAAAGACATACACTGACACCAAGTAACAAAGACTGACACTTACACCAAGTAACAAAGACAGACAATTACACCAAGTAACAAAGACATACACTTACACCAAGTATTTTGACATACACTGACACCAAGTCACAAAGACATACACTGACACCCAGTAACAAAGACATACACTGATAACAAGTCACAAAGACATACACTGATACCCAGTAACACTGACACACACTGACACCAAGTAACAAAGACATACACTGACACCAAGTAACAAAGACTTACACTTACACCAAGTAACAAAGACATACACTGACACCAAGTCACAAAGACATACACTGACACCAAGTCACAAAGACATACACTGATACCCAGTAACACAGACACACACTTACACCAAGTAACACAGACATACACTGACACCCAGTAACACAGACACACACTTACACCAAGTAACAAAGACATACACTGACACCCAGTTACAAAGGCATACACTGACACCCAGTTACACAGACACACACGGACACCAAGTAACAAAGACACACACTTACACCAAGTAACACAGACACACACTGACACCCAGTAACACACACTGATACACAGTCACAAAGACATACACTGACACCCAGGAACAAAGACACACACTGACACCAAGTAACAAAGACACACACTTACACCAAGTCACAAAGACATACACTGACACCAAGTAACAATGACACATACTGACACCAAGTAACAAAGACACACACTTATACCAAGTAACACAGACATACACTGACACCAAGTAACAAAGACAGACAATTGCACCAAGTAAAAAAGACATACACTTACAGCAAGTATTTTGACATACACTGACACCAAGTAACAAAGACATACACTGATATCCAGTAACACAGACACACACTTACACCAAGTAACAAAGACATACACTGACACCAAGTCACAAAGACATACACTGACACCCAGTAACACAGACACACACTTACACCAAGTAACAAAGACGTACACTGACACCCAGTAACACAGACACACACGGACACCAAGTAACTAAGATACACACTTACACCAAGTAACACAGACACACACTGTCACCCAGTAACAAAGACCCGCACTTGCACCAAGTAACAAAGACATACACTGACACCCAGTAACAAAGACATACACTGACACCCAGTAACACAGACACACATGGACACCAAGTAACACAGACACACACTGACACCGGGTAACACAAACAAACACTCTGACACCCAGTGACACAGACACACACTGACACCCAGTAACAAAGACATACACTGACACCCAGTAACACAGACACACACTTACACCAAGTAACAAAGAAATACACTGACACCCAGTAACAAAGACACACACTTACACCAAGTAACAAAGACATACACTGACACCCTGTAACAAAGACAGACACTGATACCAAGTCACAAAGACATACACTGATACCCAGTAACGCAGACACACACTGACACCAAGTAACAAAGACATACACTTACACCAGGTAACAAAGACACACACTTACACCAAGTAACACAGACATACACTGACACCAAGTAACAAAGACATACACTTACACCAAGTAACAAAGACATACACTTACACTATGTATTTTGACAGACACTGACACCAAGTAACAAAGACATACACTGACACCGTCACAAAGACATAGACTGATACCCAGTAACACAGACACACACTTACATCAAGAAACACAGACATACACTGACACCAAGTAACAAAGACATACACTGATACCCAGTAACACAGACACACAGTTACACCAAGTAACAAAGACAGACACTGATACCCAGTAACACGGACACACACTTACACCAAGTAACAAAGACATACACTGACACCCAGTAACACACACTGATACACAGTAACAAAGACATACACTGACAGCCAGGAACACAGACACACACTGACACCAAGACACAAAGACGTGCACTGATACCCAGTAACACAGACACACAATTACACCAAGTCACAAAGACACACACTTAGACCAAGTAACACAGACATACACTTACACCAAGTCACAAAGACACACACTGACACCCAGTAACAAAGACATACACTGATACCCAGTAACACAGACACATACTTACACCAAGTTACACAGACATACACTGACACCAAGTAACAAAGACATACGCTGATACCCAGTAACACAGACACACACTTACACCAAGTCACAAAGACAGACAATGATACCCAGTAACACAGACAAACACTTACAACAAGTAACAAAGACATACACTGACACCCACTAACAAAGACAGGCACTGACACCCAGTAACAAAGACACACACTTACACCAAGTAACACAGACACACACTGACACCCAGTAACACACACTGATACACAGTAACAAAGACATACAATGACATCCAGGAACAAAGACACACACTTTCACCAAGTAACAAAGATATACACTGACACCAAGTAACAAAGACACTCACTTACACCAAGTAACGAAGACACACACTTACACCAAGTAACACAGACATACACTGACACCAAGTAACAAAGACAGACAATTGCACCAAGTAACAAAGACATACACTTACACCAAGTATTTTGACATACACTGACACCAAGTAACAAAGACATTCACTGATACCCAGTAACACAGACACACCCTTACACCAAGTAACAAACACATACACTGACACCCAGTAAAAAAGACATACACTGACACCCGCTAACACAGACACACTCTTACACCAAGTAACAAAGACATACACTGACACCCAGTAACACACACTGATACACAGTAACAAAGACATACACTGACGCCCAGGAACACAGACACACACTGACACCAAGTATCAAAGACACACACTTACACCAAGTAACTCAGACATACACTGACACGAAGTGACAAAGACAGACAATTGCACCATGTAACAAAGACATACACTTACACCAAGTCACAACGACACACACTGACACCCAGTAACAATGACATACACTGATACCCAGTAACACAGACACACACTTACACCAAGTAACACAGACATACACTGACACCAAGTAACAAAGACATACACTGATACCCAGTAACACAGACACACACTTACACCAAGTAACAAAGACAGACACTGATACCCAGTAACACAGGCAAACACTTACACCAAGTAACAAAGACACACACTTACACCAAGTAACAAAGACATACACTGACACCAAGTAACAAAGACACACACTTACACCAAGTAACTCAGACGTACACTTACACCAAGTAACAAAGACAGACAATTGCACCAAGTAACAAAGACATACACTTACACCAAGTATTTTGACATACACTGACACCAAGTAACAAAGACATACACTGATACCCAGTAACACAGACACACACTTACACCAAGTAACAAAGACAGACACTGATACCCAGTAACACAGGCAAACACTTACACCAAGTAACAAAGACACAAACTTACACCAAGTAACAAAGACATACACTGACACCAAGTAACAAAGACACACACTTACACCAAGTAACTCAGACATACACTTACACCAAGTAACAAAGACAGACAATTGCACCAAGTAACAAAGACATACACTTACACCAAGTATTTTGACATACACTGACACCAAGTAACAAAGACATACACTGATACCCAGTAACACAGACACACACTTACACCAAGAAACAAAGACAGACACTGACACCCATTAACAAAGACATACACTGACACCCAGTCACGCAGACACACACTTACACCTAGTAACAAAGACATACACTGACGCCCAGTGACACAGACACACACGGACACCAAGTAACAAAGACACACACTTTCACCAAGTAACACAGATACACACTGACACCCAGTAACACAGACACACTCTTACACCAAGCAACAAAGACATACACTGACACCAGTAACAAAGACACACACTTACACCAAGTAACAAAGACATACACTGACACCCAGTAACAAAGACATACACTGACAGCCAGTAACACAGACACACACGGACACCAAGTAACACAGACACACACTGACACCCGGTAACACAAACAAACATACTGACACCCAGTAACACAGACACACACTGACACCCAATAACAAAGACATACACTGACACCCAGTAACACAGACACACACTGACACCATGTAACAAAGACATACACTGACACCCAGTAACAAAGACACACACTTACACCAAGTAACAAAGACATACACTGACTCCCAGTAACAAAGACATGCACTGATACCAAGTCACAAAGACATACAATGATACCAAGTAACACAGACACACACTGACACCAAGTAACACAGACATACACTGACACCAAGTAACAACGACATACACTTACACCAAGCAACAAAGACATACACTTACACCAAGTATTTTGACATACATTGACGCCAAGTAACAAAGCCATACACTGACACAAGTCACAAAGACATAGACTGCTAACCAGTAACAGAGACATACACTTATACCCAGTAACACAGACACACACTTACACCAAGTAACAAAGACAGACACTGATACCCAGTAACACAGACACACACTTACACCAAGTAACAAAGACATACACTGACACCCAGGAACACAGACACACACTGACACCAAGTCACAAAGACATGCACTGATACCCAGTAACACAGACACACACTTCCACCAAGTAACAAAGACACACACTTACACCAAGTAAAACAGACATACACTGACACCAAGTAACAAAGACAGACAATTGCACCAAGTAACAAACACATACACTTACACCAAGTCACAAAGACACACACTGACACCAAGTAACAAAGACATACACCTGTACCCAGTAACACAGACACACACTTACACCAAGTAACACAGACATGCACTGACAACAAGTAACAAAGACATACACTGATACCTAGTAACACAGACACACACTTACACCAAGTAACAAAGACAGACACTGATACCCAGTAACACAGATAAACACTTACACCAAGTAACAAAGACATGCACTGACACCCAGTAACAAAGACATACACTGACACCCAGTAACACACACTGATACACAGTAACAAAGACATACACTGACATCCAGGAACAAAGACACACACTTTCACCAAGTAACAAAGATATACACTGACACCAAGTAACAAAGACACTCATCTACACCAAGTAACGAAGACACACACTTACACCAAGTAACACAGACATACACTGACACCAAGTAACAAAGACAGACAATTGCACCAAGTAACAAAGACATACACTTACACCAAGTATTTTGACATACACTGACACCAAGTAACAAAGACATTCACTGATACCCAGTAACACAGACACACCCTTACACCAAGTAACAAAGACATACACTGACACCCAGTAACACACACTGATACACAGTAACAAAGACATACACTGACGCCCAGGAACACAGACACACAATGACACCAAGTCACAAAGACATGCACTGAGACCCAGTAACACAGACACACACTTACACCAAGTAACAAAGACACACACTTACACCAAGTAACACAGACATACACTGACACGAAGTGACAAAGACAGACAATTGCACCAAGTAACAAAGACATACACTTACACCAAGTCACAACGACACACACTGACACCCAGTAACAATGACATACACTGATACCCAGTAACACAGACACACACTTACACCAAGTAACACAGACATACACTGACACCAAGTAACAAAAACATACACTGATACCCAGTAACACAGACACACACTTACACCAAGTAACAAAGACAGACACTGATACCCAGTAACACAGGCAAACACTTACACCAAGTAACAAAGACACACACTTACATCAAGTAACAAAGACATACACTGACACCAAGTAACAAAGACACACACTTACACCAAGTAACTCAGACATACACTTACACCAAGTAACAAAGACAGACAATTGCACCAAGTAACAAAGACATACACTTACACCAAGTATTTTGACATACACTGACACCAAGTAACAAAGACATACACTGATACCCAGTAACAAAGACATACACTGACACCCAGTCACGCAGACACACACTTACACCTAGTAACAAAGACATACACTGACGCCCAGTGACACAGACACACACGGACACCAAGTAACAAAGACACACACTTTCATCAAGTAACACAGATACACACTGACACCCAGTAACACAGACACACACTTACACCAAGCAACAAAGACATACACTGACACCAGTAACAAAGACACACACTTACACCAAGTAACAAAGACATACACTGACACCCAGTAACAAAGACATACACTGACAGCCAGTAACACAGACACACACGGACACCAAGTAACACAGACACACACTGACACCCGGTAACACAAACAAACATACTGACACCCAGTAACACAGACACACACTGACACCCAATAACAAAGACATACACTGACACCCAGTAACAAAGACACACACTTACACCAAGTAACAAAGACATACACTGACTCCCAGTAACAAAGACATGCACTGATACCAAGTCACAAAGACATACAATGATACCAAGTAACACAGACACACACTGACACCAAGTAACACAGACATACACTGACACCAAGTAACAACGACATACACTTACACCAAGCAACAAAGACATACACTTACACCAAGCATTTTGACATACATTGACGCCAAGTAACAAAGCCATACACTGACACAAGTCACAAAGACATAGACTGCTAACCAGTAACAGAGACATACACTGATACCCAGTAACACAGACACACACTTACACCAAGTAACAAAGACAGACACTGATACCCAGTAACACAGACACACACTTACACCAAGTAACAAAGACATACACTGACACCCAGGAACACAGACACACACTGACACCAAGTCACAAAGACATGCACTGATACCCAGTAACGCAGACACACACTTCCACCAAGTAACAAAGACACACACTTACACCAAGTAAAACAGACATACACTGACACCAAGTAACAAAGACAGACAATTGCACCAAGTAACAAACACATGCACTTACACCAAGTCACAAAGACACACACTGACACCAAGTAACAAAGACATACACCTGTACCCAGTAACACAGACACACACTTACACCAAGTAACACAGACATGCACTGACAACAAGTAACAAAGACATACACTGATACCCAGTAACACAGACACACACTTACACCAAGTAACAAAGACAGACACTGATACCCAGTAACACAGGTAAACACTTACACCAAGTAACAAAGACATGCACTGACACCCAGTAACAAAGACATACACTGACACCCAGTAACACAGACACACACGGACACCAAGTAACAATGACACACACTTACACCCAGTAACACAGACACACACTGACACCGAGTAACACACACTGATACACAGTAACAAAGACATACACTGACACCCAGGAACAAAGACACACACTGACACCAAGTAACAAAGACACACACTTACACCAAGTAACAAAGACACACACTTACACCAAGTAACACAGACATACACTGACACCAAGTAACAAAGACATACACTGACACCAAGTATTTTGACATACACTGACACCAAGTAACAAAGACATACACTGACACCCAGTAACAAAGACATACACTGACACCCAGTAACACAGACACACACTTACACCAAGTAACAAAGACATATACTGACACCCAGTAATACAGAAACACACGGACACCAAGTAACAAAGACACACACTTACACCAAGTAACACAGACACACACGTACACCCAGTAACACAGGCACACACTGGGGGGGGGGGGGGGCACATTGGCGCAGTGGTTGGCACCGCAGCCTCACAGCTCCAGGGACCCGGGTTCGATTCTGGGTACTGCCTGTGCGGAGTTTGCAAGTTTTCCCTGTGTATGCGTGGGTTTCCTCCGGGTGCTCCGGTTTCCTCCCACATGCCAAAGACTTGCAGGTTGATAGGTTAATTGGCCTTCATAAATTGCCCCTAGTATAGGTAGGTGGCAGGGAAATATAGAGGGACAGGTGGGGATGTGATAGGAATACGGGATTAGTTTTCTTTTGGGCCTCCTTATCTCGAGAGACAATGGATACGCGCCTGGAGGTGGTCAGTGGTTTGTGAAGCAGCGCCTGGAGTGGCTATAAAGGCCAATTCTGGAGTGACAGGCTCTTCCACAGGTGCTGCAGAGAAATTTGTTTGTTGGGGCTGTTGCACAGTTGGCTCTCCCCTTGCGCCTCTGTCTTTTTTCCTGCCAACTACTAAGTCTCTTCGACTCGCCACAATTTAGCCCTGTCTTTATGGCTGCCCGCCAGCTCTGGCGAATGCTGGCAACTGACTCCCACGACTTGTGATCAATGTCACACGATTTCATGTCGCGTTTGCAGACGTCTTTATAACGGAGACATGGACGGCCGGTGGGTCTGATACCAGTGGCGAGCTCGCTGTACAATGTGTCTTTGGGGATCCTGCCATCTTCCATGCGGCTCACATGGCCAAGCCATCTCAAGCGCCGCTGACTCAGTAGTGTGTATAAGCTGGGGGTGTTGGCCGCTTCAAGGACTTCTGTGTTGGAGATATAGTCCTGCCACCTGATGCCAAGTATTCTCCGAAGGCAGCGAAGATGGAATGAATTGAGACGTCGCTCTTGGCTGGCATACGTTGTCCAGGCCTCGCTGCCGTAGAGCAAGGTACTGAGGACACAGGCCTGATACACTCGGACTTTTGTGTTCCGTGTCAGTGCGCCATTTTCCCACACTCTCTTGGCCAGTCTGGACATAGCAGTGGAAGCCTTACCCATGCGCTTGTTGATTTCTGCATCTAGAGACAGGTTACTGGTGATAGTTGAGCCTAGGTAGGTGAACTCTTGAACCACTTCCAGAGCGTGGTCGCCAATATTGATGGATGGAGCATTTCTGACATCCTGCCCCATGATGTTCGTTTTCTTGAGGCTGATGGTTAGGCCAAATTCATTGCAGGCAGACGCAAACCTGTCGATGAGACTCTGCAGGCATTCTTCAGTGTGAGATGTTAAAGCAGCATCGTCAGCAAAGAGGAGTTCTCTGATGAGGACTTTCCGTACTTTGGACTTCGCTCTTAGACGGGCAAGGTTGAACAACCTGCCCCCTGATCTTGTGTGGAGGAAAATTCCTTCTTCAGAGGATTTGAACGCATGTGAAAGCAGCAGGGAGAAGAACATCCCAAAAAGTGTGGGTGCGAGAACACAGCCCTGTTTCACACCACTCAGGATAGGAAAGGGCTCTGATGAGGAGCCACCATGTTGAATTGTGCCTTTCATATTGTCATGGAATGAGGTGATGATACTTAGTAGCTTTGGTGGACATCCGATCTTTTCTAGTAGTCTGAAGAGACCACGTCTGCTGACGAGGTCAAAGGCTTTGGTGAGATCAATGAAAGCAATGTAGAGGGGCATCTGTTGTTCACGGCATTTCTCCTGTATCTGACGAAGGGAGAACAGCATGTCAATAGTCGATCTCTCTGCACGAAAGCCACACTGTGCCTCAGGGTAGACGCGCTCGGCCAGCTTCTGGAGCCTGTTCAGAGCGACTCGAGCAAAGACTTTCCCCACAATGCTGAGCAGGGAGATTCCACGGTAGTTGTTGCAGTCACCGCGGTCACCTTTGTTTTTATAGAGGGTGATGATGTTGGCATCGCGCATGTCCTGGGGTACTGCTCCCTCGTCCCAGCACAGGCATAGCAGTTCATGTAGTGCTGAGAGTATAGCAGGCTTGGCACTCTTGATTATTTCAGGGGTAATGCTGTCCTTCCCAGGGGCTTTTCCGCTGGCTAGGGAATCAATGGCATCACTGAGTTCCGATTTGGTTGGCTGTATGTCCAGCTCATCCATGACTGGTAGAGGCTGGGCTGCATTGAGGGCAGTCTCAGTGACAGCATTCTCCCTGGAGTACAGTTCTAGGTAGTGCTCAACCCAGCGGTCCATCTGTTTGCGTTGGTCAGTGATTATGTCCCCTGATTTAGATTTGAGGGGGGTGATCTTCTTGATGGTTGGCCCAAGAGCTCTCTTCATGCCATCATACATTCCTCTGATGTTTCCGGTGTCTGAGGCCAGCTGAATATGACTGCATAGGTGTTGCCAGTAGTCGTTTGCGCAACGCCTAGCTGTTATTTGTGCAGTACTTCTGGCTGCTTTAAGTGCTGTGGATGTTAAATCGCTGGGGGCTTTCTTGTAGTTCAAAAGTGCAATGCGCTTAGCGGCTATGACAGGTTCCAGCTCTTCATTATGAGATTGAAACCAGTCTGCATTTCTCTTCGCACTTTTGCCGTAGGTGGTCAAAGCTGACTCATAGATGGCGTCTCTGATGTGGGCCCACTTGGTCTCAGCATCCCCTGTGGGAGTGTTTTGAAGGGCTGTTACAAGTGAATTTAGAAATTTTTGTAACAGCTGTGGGTGAGAAATTCTGCTCGTGTTGATGCGCGGGTGGCCCTTCTGCTTGGAATGATGCAACTTCTTTGGTCTGAGTCGAACCTTGCTGCACACCAGGGAGTGGTCGGTGTCGCAGTCCGCACTGTGGAAGCTGCGTGTGATTTGAACACTGTTTAAGGCGGCTCGCCTTGTGACAATGAGGTCTAGCTGGTGCCAACGACGTGATCTTGGGTGCCTCCATGAAACCTGGTGACAGGGTTTAGTGTGAAAGAACGAGTTGGTGATGCAGAGGTTATGATAGGTACACAACTCAAGCAGTCTCTGCCCGTTCTCATTCATCCTTCCAACGCCATAGCGCCCAAGGCAGGAGGGCCATGAGTCATGGTCGGCCCCAACCCTGGCATTAAAGTCCCCCAGCAGGAATAGGTGTTCGGTGTTGGGGATGCTGCTAATGATGTTATGGAGTTGTTCATAGAACTGGTCTTTAGCTTCAGGTGCGGAGCAGAGTGTTGGAGCATAGATGCTGAGTAGGTGTACTGGACCAGAGGTGGTGAGCAGTCGGATGGACAGTATGCGTTCCGAGCCATTTGAGGGAGGCTCTATCATGCTGAGCAAGGAGTTTCTGATGGCGAAGCCCACTCCATGCTGTCTTGGTTCTTCAGGATCCCTGCCCTGCCAGAAGAAGGTGTAGTCTTGCTCTGCTAGAGAGCCACTCGCGGGGAGGCGAGTCTCCTGAAGTGCTGCAATGTCCACATTGAATCTACTGAGCTCGTTGTTAATGATGGCGGTCTTGCGAGAATCGTTGATTTGTGTAAGGTCTTCCGACAGGCCAGGACACATAGTTCTGACGTTCCAGCTTGCAAAGCGAAGGGCTGGTACCTTCTTGTTACTTGTGCATCAGGTGGCAGGACTATATCTCCAACACAGAAGTCCTTGAAGCGGCCAACATCCCCAGCATCTACGGGATTAGTGTAGGATTAGTATAAATGGGTGGTTGATGGTCGGCACAGACTCGGTGGGCCGAAGGTCCTGTCAAAGTGCTGTATCTCGAAACAAAACTAAATACTGACACCTAGTGTCACAGATACACACTGACACCCAGTAACACAAACAAACACACACTGACACCCAGTAACACAGAGAAACACAAATAAACAGTTACAAAGACAAGCACTGACACCAAGTAACGCAGACACACACTGACACCCAGTAAAAAAGACATTCAATCACACCAAGTCACAAAGACATACACTGATACCAAGTCACAAAGACACACATTGATGCCCAGTAACAAGGACACACACTGACACCAAGTAACAAAGAAATACACTGACACCAAGTAACAAAGACATACACTTACAACAAGTAACAAAGACACACACTTACACCAAGTAACACAGACATACACTGACACCAAGTAACAAAGACAGACAATTACACCAAGTAACAAAGACATACACATACACCAAGTAACAAAGACATACACTGACACCAAGTATTTTGACATACACTGACACCAACGCACAAAGACATACACTGATACCAAGTCACAAAGACATACACTGTTGCCCAGTAACACAGACACACACTGACACCAAGTAACAAAGACATACACTGACACCAAGTAACAAAGACATACACTTACACCAAGTAACAAAGACACACACTTGCACCAAGTAACACAGACATACACTGACACCAAGTAACAAAGACAGACAATTACACCAAGTAACAAAGACATACACTGACACCAAGTACTTTGACATACACTGACACCAAGTAACAAAGACATACACTGATACGCAGTCACACAGGCACACACTGAGGGGGTGGGGGCACATTGGCGCAGTGGTTAGCACCGCAGCCTCACAGCTCCAGTGACCCGGGTTCGATTCTGGGTTCTGCCTGTGCGGAGTTTGCAAGTTCTCCCTGTGTCTGCGTGGGTTTCCTGCCGGTGCTCCGGTTTCCTCCCACATGCCAAAGACTTGCAGGTTGATAGGTTAATTGGCCATCATAAATTGCCCCTAGTATAGGTAGGTGGTAGGGAAATATATAGGGATAGGTGGGGATATGATAGGAATACGGGATTAGTGTAGGATTAGTATAAATGGGTTATTGATGGTCGGCACAGACTCGGTGGGCCGAAGGGCCTGTTTTAGTGCTGTATCTCGAAACTAAACTAAATACTGACACCTAGTGTCACAGACACACACTGACACCCAGTAACACAAACAAACACACACTGACACCCAGTAACACAGAGAAACACTGATACCTAGTAACACAGACACACACTTCCACCAAGTAAAAAAGACATACACTGACACCAAGTAACAAAGACATACACTGATACCTAGTAACACAGACAAACACTTACACCAAGTAACAAAGACATACAGTGATACCCAGTTACACAGACACACACTTAATCCAAGTAACACAGACACACACAGACACCAAGTAACAAAGACATACACTGATACCCAGTAACACAGACACACACGGACACCAAGCAACGAAGACACACACTGACACTCAGTAACAAAGACTTACACTGACACCCAGTAACAAAGACTTACACTTACACCAAGTAACAAAGACAGACAATTACACCAAGTAACAAAGACATACACTTACACCAAGTATTTTGACATACACTGACACCAAGTCACAAAGACATACACTGACACCCAGTAACAAAGACATACACTGATACCAAGTCACAAAGACATACACTGATACCCAGTAACAAAGACATACAATGACACCAAGTAACAAAGACATACACTTACACCAAGTAACACAGACATACACTGAAACCAAGGAACAAAGACATACACTTACACCAAGTAACAAAGACATACACTCACACCAAGTAACAACGACATACACTTACACCAAGTAACACAGACATACACTGACACCAAGTAACAAATACAAACACTGACACCAAGTAACAAAGACACAAGCTTACTCCAAGTAACACAGACATACACTGACACCAAGTATCAAATACAGACACTGACACCAAATAACAAAGACATACACTTACACCAAGTAACAAAGACAGACACTGATACCCAGCAACACATACACACACATACATCAAGTAACAAAGACAGACATTGATACCCAGTAACTGAGATACACACTTACACCAAGTCAGAAAGACGGACACTGACACCCAATAACAAAGACACACACTGACACCGAGTAACAAAGACCTCCACTGACACAAATTAACAACTACATACACTGACACCAAGTAACAAAGACATACACTTACACCAAGTAACAAAGACATACAATGACACCAAGTAACAAAGACATACACTGTTATCCAGTAACTCAGACACACACTTACACCAAGTAACAAATACATACGCTGATACCCAGGAACACAGACATACACAGACACCAACTAACAAAGACATACACTGATATCCAGTAACACAGACAAACACTTACACCAAGTAACAAAGACATACACTGACACCCAGTAACACAGAGAAACACTAATAAACAGTAACAAAGACATAGACTGATACCCAGTAACACAGACACACACTGACACCCAGTAACAAAGACATACACTGACACCAATTCACAAACACATACACTGACACCAAGTAACAAAGACATACACTGACACCAAGAAACAAAGTCATACACTGACACCCAGTAACAAAGACACACACGGACACCAAGTAACAAAGACATACACTGACACCAAGTAACAAAGACATACACTGACACAAAGTAACAAAGACATACACTGACACCAAGTAACAAAGACACACACTGACACCAAGTAACAAAGACATTCACTGACACCAAGTAACACAGACACACACGGACACCAAGTAACAAAGACACACACTGACACCAAGTAAAAAAGAGATACACTGACACCAAGTAACAAAGACATACACTGACACCCAGTAGCACAGACACACACTTACACGAAGTAACAAAGACATACACTGATACCCGGTAACACAGACACACACTTACACCAAGTATCACAGACAGACACCAACTAACAAAGACATACACTGATACCCAGTAACACAGACAAACACTTACACCAAGTAACAAAGACATACACCGACACCAAGTAACAAATACATACACTGACACAAAATAACACAAACACACACTTACACCAAGCATCACAGACATACACAGACACCAACTAACAAAGACATACACTGATACCCAGTAACACAGACAAACACTTACACCAAGTAACAAAGACATACACCGACACCAAGTAACAAATACATACACTTACACAAAATAACACAGGCACACACTGACACCAAGTAACAATGACATACACTGATACCCAGTAACACAGACACACACTTACACCAAGTAACAAAGACATACACTGACACCAAGTAACAAAGACATACACTGACACCAAGAATCAAAGGCATACACTGACACCCAGTAACAAAGACACACACGGACACCAAGTAACAAAGACATACACTGACACAAAGTAACAAAGACATACACTGACACCCAGTAACAAAGACACACACTGACACCAAGTAACAAAGACATTCACTGACACCAAGTAACACAGACACACACGGACACCAAGTAACAAAGACACACACTTACACCAAGTAACAAAGAGATACACTGACACCAAGTAACAAAGACATACACTGATACCCAGTAGCACAGATACACACTTACACGAAGTAACAAAGACATACACTGATACCCGGTAACACAGACACACACTTACACCAAGTATCACAGACAGACACAGACACCAACTAACAAAGACATACACTGATACCCAGTAACACAGACAAACAAATACACCAAGTAACAACGACATACACCGACACCAAGTAACAAAGACATGCACTTACACCAAATAACACAGACATACACTGACACCAAGTAACAAAGATATACACTGACACCAACTAACAAAGACACACACTTACACCAAGTTACACAGACATACACTGACACCAAGTAACAAAGACATACACTGATACCCAGTAACACAGACACACACATACACCAATTAACACAGACATACACTGACACCAAGTAACAAAGGCATCCACTGATACCCAATAACACAGACACACACTTACACCAAGTAACAAAGACAGACAATGACACCAAGTAACAAAGACATACACATATACCCAGTAACAAAGACACACACTTACACCAAGTAACAGAGACATACACTGACACCAAGTAACAAAGGCACACACTTACACCTAGTAACGAAGACATGCACTGACACCAAGCAACAAAGACGTACACTTACACCAAGTAAAAAAGACATGCACTGACACCAAGTAACAAAGACACACACTTACACTCAGTACACAGAAATACACTGACACCAAGTAACAAAGACATACACTGATACCCAGTCACACAGTCACACACTTACACCAAGTAACAAAGACAGACACTGGTACCCAGTAACAAAGACATACACTGATACCCAGTAACACAGACACACACTTACACCAAGTAACAAAGACAGACACTGGCACCCAGTAACAAAGACATACACTGATACCCAGTGACACAGACACACACCAACAACAACTCACAAAGACATACACAGACACCAAGTAACAAAGACATACACTGTTACCCAGTAACACAGGCACACACTTACACCAAGTAACAAAGACATACACTGATACCCAGCCACACAGACACACACTTACACCAAGTATCACAGACATACACAGACACCAAGTAACAAAGACATACACTGATGCCCAGTAACACAGACATACACTTACACCAACTAAAAAAGACATACACTGACACCAAGTAACAAAGACATACACTGATACACTGTAACACAGACACACACTTACACCAAGTAACAAAGACATACACTTACACCCAGGAACACAGACATACACAGACACCAACTAACAAAGATATACACTGATACCCAGTAACACAGACAAACACTTACACCAAGTAAAAAAGACATACACTGATACCCAGTAACACAGACACACACTTACACCAAGTAACACAGACATACACTGACACCAAGTCACAAAGACACACACTGACACCCAGTAACACAGAGAAACACTAATAAACAGTAACAAAGACATACACTTGATACCCAGTAACACAGACACACACTGACACCCAGTAACAAAGACATACACTGACACCAAGTAACAAATACACACACTGACACCAGGTAACAAAGACATACACAGACACCAAGTAACGAAGACATACACTGATACCCAGTAACACAGACACACACTTACACCAAGTAACAAAGACATACACTGATACCCAGTAACACAGACAAACAAATACACCAAGTAACAACGACATACACCGACACCAAGTAACAAATACATACACTTACACCAAATAACACAGTCATACACTGACACGAAGTAACAAAGATATACACTTACACCAACTAACAAAGACACACACTTACACCAAGTTACACAGACATACACTGACACCAAGTAACAAAGACATACACTGATACCCAGTAACACAGACACACACTTACACCAAGTAACAAAGACACACACTTGCACCAAGTAACACAGACATACACTGACACCAAGTAACAAAGACACACACTGACACCAAGTAACAAAGACATACACTTACACCAAGTAACAAAGACACACACTTGCACCAAGTAACACAGACATACACTGACACCAAGTAACAAAGACAGACAATTACACCAAGTAACAAAGACATACACTGACACCAAGTATTTTGATATACACTGACACCAAGTAACAAAGACATACACTGATACGCAGTCACACAGGCACACACTGAGGGGGTGGGGGGCACATTGGCGCAGTGGTTAGCACCGC
The DNA here is from genome assembly GCF_036365525.1 of Heterodontus francisci. Taxonomy (NCBI): domain Eukaryota; kingdom Metazoa; phylum Chordata; class Chondrichthyes; order Heterodontiformes; family Heterodontidae; genus Heterodontus; species Heterodontus francisci. The sequence continues at coordinate 1,403,922 of NW_027141712.1, read as the reverse complement.
AGCCTCACAGCTCCAGTGACCCGGGTTCGATTCTGGGTTCTGCCTGTGCGGAATTTGCAAGTTCTCCCTGTGTCTGCGTGGGTTTCCTCCCGGTGCTCCGGTTTCCTCCCACATGCCAAAGACTTGCAGGTTGATAGGTTAATTGGCCATCATAAATTGCCCCTAGTATAGGTAGGTGGTAGGGAAATATATAGGGATAGGTGGGGATATGATAGGAATACGGGATTAGTGTAGGATTAGTATAAATGGGTTGTTGATGGTCGGCACAGACACGGTGGGCCGAAGGGCCTGTTTTAGTGCTGTATCTCGAAACTAAACTAAATACTGACACCTAATGTCACAGACACACACTGACACCCAGTAACACAAACAAACACACACTGACACCCAGTAACACAGAGAAACACTGATACCTAGTAACACAGACACACACTTCCACCAAGTAAAAAAGACATACACTGACACCAAGTAACAAAGACATACACTGATACCTAGTAACACAGACACACACTTACACCAAGTAACAAAGACATACAGTGATACCCAGTTACACAGACACACACTTACTCCAAGTAACACAGACACACACAGACACCAAGTAACAAAGACATACACTGATACCCAGTAACACAGACACACACTTGCACCAAGTAACAAAGACATACACTCACACCAAGTAACAAAGACATACACTTACACCAAGTAAAAAAGACATGCACTGACACCAAGTAACAAAGACATACACTGATACCCAGTAACACAGACAAACACTTACACCAAGTAACAAAGAAAGACACTGATACCCAGTAACACAGAAATACACTGACACCAAGTAGCAAAGACAAACACTTACACCAAGTAACAAAGACATACACTGACACCAAGTCACAAAGACATACAATGACACCAAGTAACAAAGACATACACTTACACCAAGTAACACAGACATACACTGAAACCAAGGAACAAAGACATACACTTACACCAAGTAACAAAGACATACACTCACACCAAGTAACAACGACATACACTTACACCAAGTAACACAGACATACACTGACACCAAGTAACAAATACAAACACTGACACCAAGTAACAAAGACACAAGCTTACTCCAAGTAACACAGACATACACTGACACCAAGTATCAAATACAGACACTGACACCAAATAACAAAGACATACACTTACACCAAGTAACAAAGACAGACACTGATACCCAGTAACACATACACACACTTACATCAAGTAACAAAGACAGACATTGATACCCAGTAACTGAGACACACACTTACACCAAGTCAGAAAGACGGACACTGACACCCAATAACAAAGGCACACACTGACACCGAGTAACAAAGACCTCCACTGACACAAATTAACAAAGACATAGACTGATAACCAGTAACAAAGACACACACTTACACCAAGTAACAACTACATACACTGACACCAAGTAACAAAGAGACACACTTACACCAAGTAACAACTACATACACTGACACCAAGTAACAAAGACATACACTTACACCAAGTAACAAAGACATACAATGACACCAAGTAACAAAGACATACACTGTTACCCAGTAACTCAGACACACACTTACACCAAGTAACAAATACATACGCTGATACCAAGGAACACAGACATACACAGACACCAACTAACAAAGACATACACGGATACCCAGTAACACAGACAAACACTTACACCAAGTAACAAAGACATACACTGACACCCAGTAACACAGAGAAACACTAATAAACAGTAACAAAGACATAGACTGATACCCAGTAACACAGACACACACTGACACCCAGTAACAAAGACATACACTGACACCAAGTCACAAACACATACACTGACACCAAGTAACAAAGACATACACTGATACCCGGTAACACAAACACACACTTACACCAAGTATCACAGACATACACAGACACCAACTAACAAAGACATACACTGATACCCAGTAACACAGACAAACACTTACACCAACTAACAAAGACATACAAAGACACCAAGTAACAAATACATACACTGACACAAAATAACACAAACACACACTTACACCAAGTATCACAGACATACACAGACACCAACTAACAAAGACATACACTGATACCCAGTAACACAGACAAACACTTACACCAAGTAACAAAGACATACACCGACACCAAGTAACAAATACATACACTTACACAAAATAACACAGGCACACACTGACACCAAGTAACAATGACATACACTGATACCCAGTAACACAGACACACACTTACACCAAGTAACAAAGACATACACTGACACCAAGTAACAAAGGCATACACTGACACCAAGAAACAAAGGCATACACTGACACCCAGTAACAAAGACACACACGGACACCAAGTAACAAAGACATACACTGACACAAAGTAACAAAGACATACACTGACACCCAGTAACAAAGACACACACTGACACCAAGTAACAAAGACATTCACTGACACCAAGTAACACAGACACACACGGACACCAAGTAACAAAGACACACACTTACACCAAGTAACAAAGAGATACACTGACACCAAGTAACAAAGAGATACACTGATACCCAGTAGCACAGACACACACTTACACGAAGTAACAAAGACATACACTGATACCCGGTAACACAGACACACACTTACACCAAGTATCACAGACAGACACAGACACCAACTAACAAAGACATACACTGATACCCAGTAACACAGACAAACAAATACACCAAGTAACAACGACATACACCGACACCAAGTAACAAAGACATGCACTTACACCAAATAACACAGACATACACTGACACCAAGTAACAAAGATATACACTGACACCAACTAACAAAGACACACACTTACACCAAGTTACACAGACATACACTGACACCAAGTAACAAAGACATACACTGATACCCAGTAACACAGACACACACATACACCAATTAACACAGACATACACTGACACCAAGTAACAAAGGCATCCACTGATACCCAATAACACAGACACACACTTACACCAAGTAACAAAGACAGACAATGACACCAAGTAACAAAGACATACACATATACCCAGTAACAAAGACACACACTTACACCAAGTAACAGAGACATACACTGACACCAAGTAACAAAGGCACACACTTACACCTAGTAACAAAGACATGCACTGACACCAAGCAACAAAGACGTACACTTACACCAAGTAAAAAAGACATGCACTGACACCAAGTAACAAAGACACACACTTACACTCAGTACACAGAAATACACTGACACCAAGTAACAAAGACATACACTGATACCCAGTCACACAGTCACACACTTACACCAAGTAACAAAGGCAGACACTGGCAACCAGTAACAAAGACATACACTGATACCCAGTGACACAGACACACACTGACACCAAGTAACAAAGGCAGACACTGGCACCCAGTAACAAAGACATACACTGATACCCAGTGACACAGACACACACCAACAACAACTCACAAAGACATACACAGACACCAAGTAACACAGACATACACTGTTACCCAGTAACACAGGCACACACTTACACCAAGTAACAAAGACATACACTGATACCCAGCCACACAGACACACACTTACACCAAGTATCACAGACATACACAGACACCAAGTAACAAAGACATACAATGATGCCCAGTAACACAGACATACACTTACACCAAGTAAAAAAGACATACACTGACACCAAGTAACAAAGACATACACTGATACCCTGTAACACAGACACACACTTACACCAAGTAACAAAGACATACACTTACACCCAGGAACACAGACATACACAGACACCAACTAACAAAGATATACACTGATACCCAGTAACACAGACAAACACTTACACCAAGTAATAAAGACATACACCGATACCCAGTAACACAGACACACACTTACACCAAGTAACACAGACATACACTGACACCAAGTCACAAGGACATACACTTACACCCAGGAACACAGACATACACAGACACCAACTAACAAAGATATACACTGATACCCAGTAACACAGACAAACACTTACACCAAGTAAAAAAGACATACACTGATACCCAGAAACACAGACACACAATTACACCAAGTAACACAGACATACACTGACACCAAGTCACAAAGACACACACTGACACCCAGTAACACAGAGAAACACTAATAAACAGTAACAAAGACATACACTTGATACCCAGTAACACAGACACACACTGACACCCAGTAACAAAGACATACACTGACACCAAGTAACAAAGACACACACTGACACCAGGTAACAAAGACATACACAGACACCAAGTAACGAAGACATACACTGATACCCAGTAACACAGACACACACTTACACATAGTAACAAAGACATACACTGATACCCAGTAACACAGACAAACAAATACACCAAGTAACAACGACATACACCGACACCAAGTAACAAATACATACACTTACACCAAATAACACAGACATACACTGACACCAAGTAACAAAGATATACACTTACACCAACTAACAAAGACACACACTTACACCAAGTTACACAGACATACACTGACACCAAGTAACAAAGACATACACTGATACCCAGTAACACAGACACACACTTACACCAAGTAACAAAGACAGACACTGATACCCAGTAACACAGACATACACTGACACCAAGTAGCAAAGACATACACTTACACCAAGTAACAAAGACATGCACTGACACCAAGTAACAAAGACATACACTTACACCAAGTAACAAAGACATACACTTACACAAAGTAACAAAGACACACACTTACACCAAGTAACAAAGACATACACTGACACCAAGTAACAAAGACATACACTTACACCAAGTAACACAGACACACACTGACACCAAGTAACAAATACAAACACTGACACCAAGTAACAAAGACACAAGCTTACACGAAGTAACACAGACATACACTGACACCAAGTATCAAATACAGACACTGACACCAAATAACAAAGACATACACTTACACCAAGTAACAAAGACATACACTGATACCCAGTAACACAGACACACACTTACACCAAGTAACAAAGACAGACATTGATACCCAGTAACAGAGACACACACTTACACCAAGTCACAAAGACGTACACTGACACCCAATAACAAAAACACACACAGACACCGAGTAACAAAGACGTCCACTGACACAAATTAACAAAGACATACACTGATACCCAGTAACAAAGACACACACTTACACCAAGTAACAAATACATACACTGACACCAAGTAACAAAGACATACATTTACACCAAGTAACAAAGACATACATTGACACCAAGTAACAAAGACATACACTGATACCCAGTAACTCAGACACACACTTACACCAAGAAACAAAGACATACACTGATACCCAGTCACACAGTCACACACTTACACCAAGTAACAAAGACAGACACTGGTACCCAGTAACAAAGACATACACTGATACCCAGTAACACAGACACACACTTACACCAAGTAACAAAGACAGACACTGGCACCCAGTAACAAAGACATACACTGATACCCAGTGACACAGACACACACCAACAACAACTCACAAAGACATACACAGACAGCAAGTAACAAAGACATACACTGTTACCCAGTAACACAGGCACACACTTACACCAAGTAACAAAGACATACACTGATACCCAGCCACACAGACACACACTTACACCAAGTATCACAGACATACACAGACACCAAGTAACAAAGACATACACTGATGCCCAGTAACACAGACATACACTTACACCAAGTAAAAAAGACATCCACTGACACCAAGTAACAAAGACATACACTGATACCCTGAAACACAGACACACACTTACACCAAGTAACAAAGACGTACACTTACATGCAGGAACACAGACATACACAGACACCAACTAACAAAGATATACACTGATACCCAGTAACACAGACAAACACTTACACCAAGTAATAAAGACATACACCGATACCCAGTAACACAGACACACACTTACACCAAGTAACACAGACATACACTGACACCAAGTCACAAGGACATACACTTACACCCAGGAACACAGACATACACAGACACCAACTAACAAAGATATACACTGATACCCAGTAACACAGACAAACACTTACACCAAGTAAAAAAGACATACACTGATACCCAGTAACACAGACACACAATTACACCAAGTAACACAGACATACACTGACACCAAGTCACAAAGACACACACTGACACCCAGTAACACAGAGAAACACTAATAAACAGTTACAAAGACATACACTTGATACCCAGTAACACAGACACACACTGACACCCAGTAACAAAGACATACACTGACACCAAGTAACAAATACACACACTGACACCAGGTAACAAAGACATACACAGACACCAAGTAACGAAGACATACACTGATACCCAGTAACACAGACACACACTTACACCAAGTAACAAAGACATACACTGATACCCAGTAACACAGACAAACAAATACACCAAATAACAACGACATACACCGACACCAAGTAACAAATACATACACTTACACCAAATAACACAGACATACACTGACACCAAGTAACAAAGATATACACTTACACCAACTAACAAAGACACACACTTACACCAAGTTACACAGACATACACTGACACCAAGTAACAAAGACATACACTGATACCCAGTAACACAGACACACACTTACACCAAGTAACAAAGACAGACACTGATACCCAGTAACACAGACATACACTGACACCAAGTAGCAAAGACATACACTTACACCAAGTAACAAAGACATGCACTGACACCAAGTAACAAAGACATACACTTACACCAAGTAACAAAGACATACACTTACACAAAGTAACAAAGACATACACTGACACCAAGTAACAAAGACATACACTTACACCAAGTAACACAGACACACACTGACATCAAGTAACAAATACAAACACTGACACCAAGTAACAAAGACGCAAGCTTACACGAAGTAACACAGACATACACTGACACCAAGTATCAAATACAGACACTGACACCAAATAACAAAGACATACACTTACACCAAGTAACAAAGACATACACTGATACCCAGTAACACAGACACACACTTACACCAAGTAACAAAGACAGACATTGATACCCAGTAACAGAGACACACACTTACACCAAGTCACAAAGACGTACACTGACACCCAATAACAAAAACACACACTGACACCGAGTAACAAAGACGTCCACTGAAACAAATTAACAAAGACATACACTGATACCCAGTAACAAAGACACACACTTACACCAAGTAACAAATACATACACTGACACCAAGTAACAAAGACATACACTTACACCAAGTAACAAAGACATACACTGACACCAAGTAACAAAGACATACACTGATACCCAGTAACTCAGACACACACTTACACCAAGTAACAAAGACATACACTGATACCCAGGAACACAGACATACACAGACACCAACTAACAAAGACATACACTGATACCAAGTAACACAGACAAACACTTACACCAAGTAACAAAGGCATACACTGACACCCAGTAACACAGAGAAACACTAATAAACAGTAACAAAGACAGACACTGATACCAGTAACACAGACACACACTGACACCCAGTAACAAAGACATACACTGACACCAAGTCACAAACACATACACTGACACCAAGTAACAAAGACATACGCTTTCACGAAGTAGCAAAGACATACACTGATACCCGGTAACACAAACACACACTTACACCAAGTATCACAGACATACACAGACACCAACTAACAGAGACATACACTGATACCCAGTAACACAGACAAACACTTACACCAAGTAACAAAGACATACACCGACACCAAGTAACAAATACATACACTTACACAAAATAACACAGGCACACACTGACACCAAGTAACAAAGATATACACTTACACCAACTAACAAAGACACACACTTACACCAAGTTACACAGACATACACTGACACAAAGTAACAAAGACATACACTGACACCCAGTAACAAAGACACACACTGACACCAAGTAACAAAGACATACTCTGACACCAAGTAACACAGACACACACGGACACCAAGTAGCAAAGACACACACTGACACCAAGTAACAAAGACATACACTGATACCCAGTAGCACAGACACACACTTACACGAAGTAACAAAGACATACACTGATACCCGGTAACACAGACACACACTTACACCAAGTATCACAGACAGACACAGACACCAACTAACAAAGACATACACTGATACCCAGTAACACAGACAAACAAATACACCAAGTAACAACGACATACACCGACACCAAGTAACAAATACATACACTTACACCAAATAACACAGACATACACTGACACCAAGTAACAAAGATATACACTTACACCAACTAACAAAGACACACACTTACACCAAGTTACACAGACATACACTGACACCAAGTAACAAAGACATACACTGATACCCAGTAACACAGACACACACTTACACCAAGTAACACAGACATACACTGACACCAAGTAACAAAGACATACACTGATACCCAATAACACAGACACACACTTGCACCAAGTAACAAAGACAGACAATGACACCAAGTAACAAAGACATACACATATACCCAGTAACACAGACACACACTTACACCAAGTAACAGAGATATACACTGACACCAAGTAACAAAGGCACACACTTACACCTAGTAACAAAGACATGCACTGACACCAAGCAACAAAGACGTACACTTACACCAAGTAAAAAAGACATGCACTGACACCAAGTAACAAAGACACACACTTACACTAAGTACACAGAAATACACTGACACCAAGTAGAATTAGAATTAGAATTAGAATATTACAGCGCAGTACAGGCCCTTCGGCCCTCGATGTTGCGCCGATCATCTGACCTACACTATTCCATTTACATCCATATGTCTATCCAATGACCACTTAAATGCCCTTAAAGTTGGCGAGTCTACTACTGTTGCAGGCAGGGCGTTCCTCGCCCCTACTACTCTCTGCGTAAAGAATCTACCTCTGACATCTGTCCTATATCTTTCACCCCTCAACTTAAAGCTATGTCCCCTCGTGTTTGCCATCCTCATCCGAGGAAAAAGACTCTCACTATCCACCCTATCTAACCCTCTGATTATCTTGTATGTCTCTATTAAGTCACCTCTCCTCCTCCTTCTCTCTAACGAAAACAACCCCAAGTCCCTCAGCCTTTCCTCGTAAGACCTTCCTTCCATACCAGGCAACATCCTAGTAAATCTCCTCTGCACCCTTTCCAAAGCTTCGACATCCTTCCTATGATGCGGTGACCAGAACTGCACGCAATACTCCAGGTGCGGCCTCACCAGAGTTTTGTACAGCTGCATCATGACCCCGTGGCTCTGAAACTCGATCCCCCTACCAATAAAGGCTAACACACCATATGCCTTCTTAACAGCCCTATTAACCTGGGTAGCAACTTTCAGGGATTTATGTACCTGGATACCAAGATCTCTCTGCTCATCTACACTACCAAGAATCTTCCCATTAGCCCAGTACTCTGCATTGCTGTTACTCCTTCCAAAGTGAATCACCTCACACTTCTCCGCATTAAACTCCATTTGCCATCTCTCAGCCCAGCTCTGCAGCCTATCTATGTCCCTCTGTACCCTACAACACCCTTCGACACTATCCACAACTCCACCGACCTTCGTGTCATCCGCAAATTTACTAACCCACCCTTCTACACCCTCATCCAGGTCGTTTATAAAAATGACAAACAGCAGTGGCCCCAAAACAGAACCTTGCGGTACACCACTAGTAACTAAACTCCAGGATGAACATTTGCCATCAACCACCACCCTCTGCCTTCTTTCAGCTAGCCAATTTCTGATCCAAAGCTCTAAATCACCTTCAACCCCATACTTCCGTATTTTCTGCAATAGCCTACCGTGGGGAACCTTATCAAACGCCTTACTGAAATCCATATACACCACATCCACGGCTTTACCCTCATCCACCTGTTTGGTCACCATCTCGAAAAACTCAATAAGGTTTGTGAGGCACGACCTACCTTTCACAAAACCGTGCTGACTATCGCAAATGAACTTATTCTTTTCAAGATGATTATAAATCCTGTCTCTTATAACCTTTTCCAACATTTTACCCACAACCGAAGTAAGGCTCACAGGTCTATAATTACCAGGGCTGTCTCTACTCCCCTTCTTGAACAAGGGGACAACATTTGCTATCCTCCAGTCCTCCGGCACTACTCCTGTCGACAATGACGACTTAAAGATCAACAACAACGGCTCTGCAATCTCCTCCCTGGCTTCCCAGAGAATCCTAGGATAAATCCCATCTGGCCCAGGGGACTTATCTATTTTCACTCTTTCCAAAATTGCTAACAACTCCTCCTTGTGAATCTCAATCCCATCTAGCCTAGTAGGCTGTATCTCAGTAATCTCCTCGGCAACATTTTCTTTCTCTACTGTAAATACTGACGAAAAACTTTCTCTACTGTAAATACTGAAGAAAAGTAACAAAGACATACACTGATACCCAGTCACACAGTCACACACTTACACCAAGTAAAAAAGACAGACACTGGTACCCAGTAACAAAGACATACACTGATACCCAGTAACACAGACACACACTTACACCAAGTAACAAAGACAGACACTGGCACCCAGTAACAAAGACATACACTGATACCCAGTGACACAGACACACACCAACACCAACTCACAAAGACATACACTTACACCAAGTAACAAAGACATACACTGTTACCCAGTAACACAGGCACACACTTACACCAAGTAACAAAGACATACACTGATACCCAGCCACACAGACACACACTTACACCAAGTATCACAGACATACACAGACACCAAATAACAAAGACATACACTGATACCCAGTAACACAGACATACACTTACACCAAGTAAAAAAGACATACACTGACACCAAGTAACAAAGACATACACTGATACCCTGTAACACAGAAACACACTTACACCAAGTAACAAAGACAGACACTGATACCCAGTAACACAGACATACACTGACACCAAGTAACAAAGACATACACTTACACCCAGGAACACAGACATACACAGACACCAACTAACAAAGATATACACTGATACCCAGTAACACAGACAAACACTTACACCAAGTAACAAAGACATACACAGATACCCAGTAACACAGACACACACTGACACCAAGTACCACAGACATACACTGACACCAAGTCACAAAGACACACACTGACACCCAGTAACACAGAGAAACACTAATAAACAGTAACAAAGACATACACTTGATACCCAGTAACACAGACACACACTGACACCCAGTAACAAAGACATACACTGACACCAAGTAACAAAGACACACACTGACACCAGGTAACAAAGACATACACAGACACCAAGTAACGAAGACATACACTGATACCCAGTATCACAGACATACACAAACACCAACTAACAAAGACATACACTGACACCCAGTAACACAGACAAACACTTACACCAAGTAACAAAGACATACACCGACACCAAGTAACAAATACATGCACTTACACAAAATAACACAGACATACACTGACACCAAGTAACAAAGACATGCACTTACACCAAGTAACAAAGACATACACTGATACCCAGTCACACAGACACACACTTACACCAAGTAACAAAGACAGACAATGACACCAAGTAACAAAAACATACACTGATACCCAGTAACACAGACACCCACTTACACCAAGTAACAGAGACATACACTGACACCTGGTAACAAAGGCATACACTTACACCAAGTAACAAAGACATGCACTGACACCAAGTAACAAAGACACACACTTACACTAAGTAACAAAGACAGACAATGACACCAAGTAACAAAGACATACACTGATACCCATTAACACAGACACACACTTACACCAAGTAACCGAGACATACACTGACACCAGGTAACAAAGGCATACACTTACACCAAGTAACAGATACATACACTGACACCAAGTAACAAAGACATACACTTACACCAAGTAACACAGACATACACTGACACCAAGTAACAAAGACACACACTTACACGAAGTACACAGACTTACACTGACTCCAAGTAACAAAGACATACACTGATACCCAGTAACACAGACACACACTGACACCAAGTAACAAAGACAGACACTGGTACCCAGTAACAAAGACATACACTGATACCCAGTAACACAGACACACACTAACACCAAGTCACAAAGACATACACTGACAACCAGCAACAATACAAACACTGACACCCAGTAACAAAGAAACACACTGACACCAAGTAACAAAGACACATACTGACACCAAGTATACAAAGACATACACAGACACCAAGTAACAAAGACATAGACTGATACCCAGTAACAAAGACACACACTTACACCAAGTAACAAAGACATACACTGATACCCAGCCACACAGACACACACTTACACCAAGTATCACAGACATACACAGACACCAAGTAACAAAGACATACACTGATACCCAGTAACACAGACACACACTTACAGCAAGTAACAAAGACAGACTCTGATACCCAGTAACACAGACATACACTGACACCAAGTAACAAAGACATACACTTACACCAAGTAACAAAGACACACACTTACACCAAGTAACAACGACATACACTGATACCAAGTAACAAAGACAGACACTGACACCAAGTAACACAGACACACACTTACACCAAGTAACACAGACATACACTGACACCAAGTAACAAAGACATACACTGATACCCAGTAACACAGACACACACTTACACCAAGTAACACAGACAGACACTGACACCAAGTAACAAAAACATACACTGACAGCCAGTAACAGAGACATGCTCTGACACCAAGTAACAAAGACATTCACTGATCCCCAGTAACACAGACACACACTTACACCAAGTAACAAAGACATACACTGACACCAAGTAACAAAGACACTCACTGACACCAGGTAACAAAGACATACACAGACACCAAGTAACGAAGACATACACAGATACCCAGTAACACAGACAGACACTTACACCAAGTAACAAAGACATACACTGATACCCAGTAACACAGACAAACAAATACACCAAGTAACAACGACATACACCGACACCAAGTAACAAATACATACACTTACACCAAATAACACAGACATACACTGACACCTAGTAACAAAGATATACACTTACACCAACTAACAAAGACACACACTTACACCAAGTTACACAGACATACACTGACACCAAGTGACAAAGACATACACTGATACCCAGTAACACAGACACACACTTACACCAAGTAACACAGACATACACTGACACCAAGTAACAAAGACATACACTGATACCCAGTAACACAGAAACACACTTACACCAAGTAACAAAGACAGACAATGACACCAAGTAACAAAGACATACAGTGATACCCATTAACACAGACACACACTTACACCAAGTAACAGAGACATGCACTGACACCAAGTCACAAACACATACACTGACACCAAGTAACAAAGACATACGCTTACACGAAGTAACAAAGACATACACTGATACCCGGTAACACAAACACACACTTACACCAAGTATCACAGACATACACAAACACCAACTAACAAAGACATACACTGACACCCAGTAACACAGACAAACACTTACACCAAGTAACAAAGACATATACTGACACCAAGTAACAAAGACATACACTTACGCCAAGTAAAAAAGACATACACTGACACCAAGTAACAAAGACATACACTGATACCCAGTAACACAGATACACACTGACACCAAGTAACAAAGACATACACTGATACCCAGTTACACAGACACACACTTACTCCAAGTAACGAAGACACACACAGACACCAAGTAACAAAGACATATACTGACACCAAGTAACAAAGACATACACTTACACCAAGTAAAAAAGACATACACTGACACCAAGTAACAAAGACATACACTGATACCCAGTAACACAGATACACACTGACACCAAGTAACAAAGACAGACACTGATACCCAGTAACACAGACATACACTGACACCAAGTAGCAAAGACAGACACTTACACCAAGTAACAAAGACATACACTGACAACAAGTAACAAAGACATACACTTACAACAAGTAACAAAGACAGACACAGACACCAAGTAACAAAAACACACTTCCACCAAGTAACACAGACATACACTGACACCAAGTAACAAAGACATACACTTACACCAAGTAACAAAGACATACACTGACACCAAGTAACAACGACATACACTGATACCCAGTAACACAGACACACACTTACACCAAGTAACACAGACATACACTGACACCAAGTAACAAAGACATACACTGATACCCAGTAACACAGACACACACTTACACCAAGTAACAAAGACAGACAATGACACCAAGTAACAAAGACATACACTGATACCCAGTAACACAGACACACACTTACACCAAGTAACAGAGACATACACTGACACCAAGTAACAACGACATACACTGATACCCAGTAACACAGACACACACTTACACCAAGTAACGCAGAGATACACTGACACCAAGTAACAAAGACATACACTGATACCCAGTAACACAGACACACACTTACACCAAGTAACAAAGACAGACAATGACACCAAGTAGCAAAGACATACACTTACACCAAGTAACAAAGACAGACACTGACACCAAGTAACAAAGAAAGACACTGACACCAAGTAACACAGACACACACTTACACCAAGTAACAAAGACATACACTGACACCAAGTAACAAAGACACTCACTGACACCAGGTAACAAAGACATACACAGACACCAAGTAACGAAGACATACACAGATACCCAGTAACACAGACACACACTTACACCAAGTAACAAAGACATACACTGATACCCAGTAACACAGACAAACAAATACACCAAGTAACAACGACATACACCGACACCAAGTAACAAATACATACACTTACACCAAATAACACAGACATACACTGACACCAAGTAACAAAGATATACACTTACACCAACTAACAAAGACACACACTTACACCAAGTTACACAGACATACACTGACACCAAGTGACAAAGACATACACTGATACCCAGTAACACAGACACACACTTACACCAAGTAACACAGACATACACTGACACCAAGTAACAAAGACATACACTGATACCCAGTAACACAGAAACACACTTACACCAAGTAACAAAGACAGACAATGACACCAAGTCACAAAGACATACAGTGATACCCATTAACACAGACACACACTTACACCAAGTAACAGAGACATGCACTGACACCAAGTCACAAACACATACACTGACACCAAGTAACAAAGACATACGCTTACACGAAGTAACAAAGACATACACTGATACCCGGTAACACAAACACACACTTACACCAAGTATCACAGACATACACAAACACCAACTAACAAAGACATACACTGACACCCAGTAACACAGACAAACACTTACACCAAGTAACAAAGACATATACTGACACCAAGTAACAAAGACATACACTTACAACAAGTAAAAAAGACATACACTGACACCAAGTAACAAAGACATACACTGATACCCAGTAACACAGATACACACTGACACCAAGTAACAAAGACATACACTGATACCCAGTTACACAGACACACACTTACTCCAAGTAACGAAGACACACACAGACACCAAGTAACAAAGACATATACTGACACCAAGTAACAAAGACATACACTTACACCAAGTAAAAAAGACATACACTGACACCAAGTAACAAAGACATACACTGATACCCAGTAACACAGATACACACTGACACCAAGTAACAAAGACAGACACTGATACCCAGTAACACAGACATACACTGACACCAAGTAGCAAAGACAGACACTTACACCAAGTAACAAAGACATACACTGACAACAAGTAACAAAGACATACACTTACAACAAGTAACAAAGTCAGACACAGACACCAAGTAACAAAAACACACTTCCACCAAGTAACACAGACATACACTGACACCAAGTAACAAAGACATACACTTACACCAAGTAACAAAGACATACACTGACACCAAGTAACAACGACATACACTGATACCCAGTAACACAGACACACACTTACACCAAGTAACACAGACATACACTGACACCAAGTAACAAAGACATACACTGATACCCAGTAACACAGACACACACTTACACCAAGTAACAAAGACAGACAATGACACCAAGTAACAAAGACATACACTGATACCCAGTAACACAGACACACACTTACATCAAGTAACAGAGACATACACTGACACCAAGTAACAACGACATACACTGATACCCAGTAACACAGACACACACTTACACCAAGTAACACAGAGATACACTGACACCAAGTAACAAAGACATACACTGATACCCAGTAACACAGACACACACTTACACCAAGTAACAAAGACAGACAATGACACCAAGTAGCAAAGACATACACTTACACCAAGTAACAAAGACAGACACTGACACCAAGTAACAAAGAAAGACACTGACACCAAGTAACAAAGACACACACTTACACCAAGTAACACAGACATACACTGACACCAAGTAACAAAGACATACACTTACACCAAGTAACAAAGACATACACTGACACCAAGTAACAACGACATACACTGATACCCAGTAACACAGACACACACTTACACCAAGTAACACAGACATACACTGACACCAAGTAACAAAGACATACACTGATACCCAGTAACACAGACACACACTTACACCAAGTAACACAGACATACACTGACACCAAGTAACAAAGACACACACTGACACCAGGTAACAAAGACATACACAGACACCAAGTAACGAAGACATACACTGATACCCAGTCACACAGACACACACTTACACCAAGTAACAAAGACATACACTGATACCCAGTAACACAGACACACACTTACACCAAGTATCACAGACATACACAGATACCAAGTAACAAATACATACACTGATACCCAGTAACACAGACACACACTTACACCAAGTAACAAAGACATACACTGACACCAAGTAACAAAGACATACACTTACACCAAGTAACACAGACATACACTGACACCAACTAACAAAGACACACACTTACACCAAGTAACAAAGACATACACTGACACCAAGTAACAAAGACATACACTTACACCAAGTAACACAGACATACACTGACACCAAGTAACAAATACAAACACTGACACCAAGTAACAAAGACACAAACTTACACCAAGTAACACAGACGTACACTGACACCAAGTATCAAAGACATACACTGACAGCAAGTAACAAAGACATACACGTACACCAAGTAACAAAGACATACACTGATACTCAGTAACACAGACACACACTTGCACCAAGTAACAAAGACTGACACTGATATCCTGTAACAGAGACACACACTTACACCAAGTCACAAAGCATACACTGACACCCAGTAACAAAGACATACACTTACACCAAGTAACAAAGACATACACTGACACCAAGTAACAACGACATACACTGATACCCAGTAACACAGACACACACTTACACCAAGTAACACAGACATACACTGACACCAAGTAACAAAGACATACACTGATACCCAGGAACACAGACACACACTTACACCAAGTAACACAGACATACACTGACACCAAGTAACAAAAACATACACTGACAGCCAGTAACAAAGACATGCACTGACACCAAGCAACAAAGACATTCACTGATCCCCAGTAACACAGACACACACTTACACCAAGTAGCAAAGACGTACACTGACACCAAGCAACAAAGACACACACTGACACCAGGTAACAAAGACATACACTGACACCAAGTAACAAAGACATACACTTACACCAAGTCACAAAGACATACACTGACACCAAGTAACAAAGACATACACTTACACCAAGTAACAACTACATGCACTGACACCAAGTAACAAAGAGACACACTTACACCAAGTAACAACTACATACACTGACACCAAGTAACAAAGAGACACACTTACACCAAGTAACAACTACATACACTGACACCAAGTAACAAAGACATACACTTACACCAAGTAACAACTACATACACTGACACCAAGTAACAAAGAGACACACTTACACCAAGTAACAACTACATACACTGACACCAAGTAACAAAGACATACACTTACACCAAGTAACAAAGACATACAATGACACCAAGTAACAAAGACATACACTGTTACCCAGTAACTCAGACACACACTTACACCAAGTAACAAATACATGCGCTGATACCCAGGAACACAGACATACACAGACACCAACTAACAAAGACATACACTGATACCCAGTAACACATACAAACACTTACACCAAGTAACAAAGACATACACTGACACCCAGTAACACAGAGAAACACTAATAAACAGTAACAAAGACATAGACTGATACCCAGTAACACAGACACACACTGACACCCAGTAACAAAGACATACACTGACACCAAGTCACAAACACATACACTGACACCAAGTAACAAAGACATACACTGATACCCGGTAACACAAACACACACTTACACCAAGTATCACAGACATACACAGACACCAACTAACAAAGACATACACTGATACCCAGTAACACAGACAAACACTTACACCAAGTAACAAAGACATACACCGACACCAACTAACAAATACATACACTGACACAAAATAACACAAACACACACTTACACCAAGTATCACAGACATACACAGACACCAACTAACAAAGACATACACTGATACCCAGTAACACAGACAAACACTTACACCAAGTAACAAAGACATACACCGACACCAAGTAACAAATACATACACTTACACAAAATAACACAGGCACACACTGACACCGAGTAACAATGACATACAGTGATACCCAGTAACACAGACACACACTTACACCAAGTAACAAAGACATACACTGACACCAAGTAACAAAGACATACACTGACACCAAGAAACAAAGGCATACACTGACACCCAGTAACAAAGACACACACGGACACCAAGTAACAAAGACATACACTGACACAAAGTAACAAAGACATACACTGACACCCAGTAACAAAGACACACACTGACACCAAGTAACAAAGACATTCACTGACACCAAGTAACACAGACACACACGGACACCAAGTAACAAAGACACACACTTACACCAAGTAACAAAGAGATACACTGACACCAAGTAACAAAGACATACACTGATACCCAGTAGCACAGACACACACTTACACGAAGTAACAAAGACATACACTGATACCCGGTAACACAGACACACACTTACACCAAGTATCACAGACAGACACAGACACCAACTAACAAAGACATACACTGATACCCAGTAACACAGACAAACAAATACACCAAGTAACAACGACATACACCGACACCAAGTAACAGAGACATGCACTTACACCAAACAACACAGACATACACTGACACCAAGTAACAAAGATATACACTGACACCAACTAACAAAGACACACACTTACACCAAGTTACACAGACATACACTGACACCAAGTAACAAAGACATACACTGATACCCAGTAACACAGACACACACATACACCAATTAACACAGACATACACTGACACCAAGTAACAAAGGCATCCACTGATACCCAATAACACAGACACACACTTACACCAAGTAACAAAGACAGACAATGACACCAAGTAACAAAGACATACACATATACCCAGTAACAAAGACACACACTTACACCAAGTAACAGAGACATACACTGACACCAAGTAACAAAGGCACACACTTACACCTAGTAACAAAGACATGCACTGACACCAAGCAACAAAGACGTACACTTACACCAAGTAAAAAAGACATGCACTGACACCAAGGAACAAAGACACACACTTACACTCAGTACACAGAAATACACTGACACCAAGTAACAAAGACATACACTGATACCCAGTCACACAGTCACACACTTACACCAAGTAACAAAGACAGACACTGGTACCCAGTAACAAAGACATACACTGATAGCCAGTAACACAGACACACACTTACACCAAGTAACAAAGGCAGACACTGGCACCCAGTAACAAAGACATACACTGATACCCAGTGACACAGACACACACCAACAACAACTCACAAAGACATACACAGACACCAAGTAACACAGACAGACACTGTTACCCAGTAACACAGGCACACACTTACACCAAGTAACAAAGACATACACTGATACCCAGCCACACAGACACACACTTACACCAAGTATCACAGACATACACAGACACCAAGTAACAAAGACATACACTGATGCCCAGTAACACAGACATACACTTACACCAAGTAAAAAAGACATACACTGACACCAAGTAACAAAGACATACACTGATACCCTGTAACACAGACACACACTTACACCAAGTAACAAAGACATACACTTACACCCAGGAACACAGACATACACAGACACCAACTAACAAAGATATACACTGATACCCAGTAACACAGACAAACACTTACACCAAGTAAAAAAGACATACACTGATACCCAGTAACACAGACACACACTTACACCAAGTAACACAGACATACACTGACACCAAGTCACAATGACATACACTTACACCCAGGAACACAGACATACACAGACACCAACTAACAAAGATATACACTGATACCCAGTAACACAGACAAACACTTACACCAAGTAAAAAAGACATACACTGGCACCAAGTCACAAAGACACACACTGACACCCAGTAACACAGAGAAACACTAATAAACAGTAACAAAGACATACACTTTATACCCAGTAACACAGACACACACTGACACCCAGTAACAAAGACATACACTGACACCAAGTAACAAATACACACACTGACACCAGGTAACAAAGTCATACACAGACACCAAGTAACGAAGACATACACTGATACCCAGTAACACAGACACACACTTACACCAAGTAACAAAGACATACACTGATACCCAGTAACACAGACAAACAAATACACCAAGTAACAACGACATGCACCGACACCAAGTAACAAATACATACACTTACACCAAATAACACAGACATACACTGACACCAAGTAACAAAGATATACACTTACACCAACTAACAAAGACACACACTTACACCAAGTTACACAGACATACACTGACACCAAGTAACAAAGACATACACTGATACCCAGTAACACAGACACACACTTACACCAAGTAACAAAGACAGACACTGATACCCAGTAACACAGACATACACTGACACCAAGTAGCAAAGACATACACTTACACCAAGTAACAAAGACATGCACTGACACCAAGTAACAAAGACATACACTTACACCAAGTAACAAAGACATACACTTACACAAAGTAACAAAGACACACACTTACACCAAGTAACAAAGACATACACTGACACCAAGTAACAAAGACATACACATACACCAAGTAACACAGACACACACTGACACCAAGTAACAAATACAAACACTGACACCAAGTAACAAAGACACAAGCTTACACGAAGTAACACAGACATACACTGACACCAAGTATCAAATACAGACACTGACACCAAATAACAAAGACATACACTTACACCAAGTAACAAAGACATACACTGATACCCAGTAACACAGACACACACTTACACCAAGTAACAAAGACAGACATTGATACCCAGTAACAGAGACACACACTTACACCAAGTCACAAAGACGTACACTGACACCCAATAACAAAAACACACACAGACACCGAGTAACAAAGACGTCCACTGACACAAATTAACAAAGACATACACTGATACCCAGTAACAAAGACACACACTTACACCAAGTAACAAATACATACACTGACACCAAGTAACAAAGACATACACTTACACCAAGTAACAAAGACATACATTGACACCAAGTAACAAAGACATACACTGATACCCAGTAACTCAGACACACACTTACACCAAGTAACAAAGACATACACTGATACCCAGTCACACAGTCACACACTTACACCAAGTAACAAAGACAGACACTGGTACCCAGTAACAAAGACATACACTGATACCCAGTGACACAGACACACACCAACAACAACTCACAAAGACATACACAGACACCAAGTAACAAAGACATACACTGTTACCCAGTAACACAGGCACACACTTACACCAAGTAACAAAGACATACACTGATACCCAGCCACACAGACACACACTTACACCAAGTATCACAGACATACACAGACACCAAGTAACAAAGACATACACTGATGCCCAGTAACACAGACATACACTTACACCAAGTAAAAAAGACATACACTGACACCAAGTAACAAAGACATACACTGATACCCTGAAACACAGACACACACTTACACCAAGTAACAAAGACGTACACTTACATGCAGGAACACAGACATACACAGACACCAACTAACAAAGATATACACTGATACCCAGTAACACAGACAAACACTTACACCAAGTAATAAAGACATACACTGATACCCAGTAACACAGACACACACTTACACCAAGTAACACAGACATACACTGACACCAAGTCACAAGGACATACACTTACACCCAGGAACACAGACATACACAGACACCAACTAACAAAGATATACACTGATACCCAGTAACACAGACAAACACTTACACCAAGTAAAAAAGACATACACTGATACCCAGTAACACAGACACACACTTACACCAAGTAACACAGACATACACTGACACCAAGTCACAAAGACACACACTGACACCCAGTAACACAGAGAAACACTAATAAACAGTAACAAAGACATACACTTGATACCCAGTAACACAGACACACACTGACACCCAGTAACAAAGACATACACTGACACCAAGTAACAAAGACACACACTGACACCAGGTAACAAAGACATACACAGACACCAAGTAACGAAGACATACACTGATACCCAGTAACACAGACACACACTTACACCAAGTAACAAAGACATACACTGATACCCAGTAACACAGACAAACAAATACACCAAGTAACAACGACATACACCGACACCAAGTAACAAATACATACACTTACACCAAATAACACAGACATACACTGACACCAAGTAACAAAGATATACACTTACACCAACTAACAAAGACACACACTTACACCAAGTTACACAGACATACACTGACACCAAGTAACAAAGACATACACTGATACCCAGTAACACAGACACACACTTACATCAAGTAACAAAGACAGACACTGATACCCAGTAACACAGACATACACTGACACCAAGTAGCAAAGACATACACTTACACCAAGTAACAAAGACATGCACTGACACCAACTAACAAAGACATACACTTACACCAAGTAACAAAGACATACACTTACACAAAGTAACAAAGACATACACTGACACCAAGTAACAAAGACATACACTTACACCAAGTAACACAGACACACACTGACATCAAGTAACAAATACAAACACTGACACCAAGTAACAAAGACACAAGCTTACACGAAGTAACACAGACATACACTGACACCAAGTATCAAATACAGACACTGACACCAAATAACAAAGACATACACTTACACCAAGTAACAAAGACATACACTGATACCCAGTAACACAGACACACACTTACACCAAGTAACAAAGACAGACATTGATACCCAGTAACAAAGACACACACTTACACCAAGTCACAAAGACGTACACTGACACCCAATAACAAAAACACACACTGACACCGAGTAACAAAGACGTCCACTGACACAAATTAACAAAGACATACACTGATACCCAGTAACAAAGACACACACTTACACCAAGTAACAAATACATACACTGACACCAAGTAACAAAGACATACACTTACACCAAGTAACAAAGACATACACTGACACCAAGTAACAAAGACATACACTGATACCCAGTAACTCAGACACACACTTACACCAAGTAACAAAGGCATACACTGACACCCAGTAACACAGAGAAACACTAATAAACAGTAACAAAGACAGACACTGATACCAGTAACACAGACACACACTGACACCCAGTAACAAAGACATACACTGACACCAAGTCACAAACACATACACTGACACCAAGTAACAAAGACATACGCTTTCACGAAGTAGCAAAGACATACACTGATACCCGGTAACACAAACACACACTTACACCAAGTATCACAGACATACACAGACACCAACTAACAGAGACATACACTGATACCCAGTAACACAGACAAACACTTACACCAAGTAACAAAGACATACACCGACACCAAGTAACAAATACATACACTTACACAAAATAACACAGGCACACACTGACACCAAGTAACAAAGATATACACTTACACCAACTAACAAAGACACACACTTACACCAAGTTACACAGACATACACTGACACAAAGTAACAAAGACATACACTGACACCCAGTAACAAAGACACACACTGACACCAAGTAACAAAGACATACTCTGACACCAAGTAACACAGACACACACGGACACCAAGTAGCAAAGACACACACTTACACCAAGTAACAAAGAGATACACTGACACCAAGTAACAAAGACATACACTGATACCCAGTAGCACAGACACACACTTACACGAAGTAACAAAGACATACACTGATACCCGGTAACACAGACACACACTTACACCAAGTATCACAGACAGACACAGACACCAACTAACAAAGACATACACTGATACCCAGTAACACAGACAAACAAATACACCAAGTAACAACGACATACACCGACACCAAGTAACAAATACATACACTTACACCAAATAACACAGACATACACTGACACCAAGTAACAAAGATATACACTTACACCAACTAACAAAGACACACACTTACACCAAGTTACACAGACATACACTGACACCAAGTAACAAAGACATACACTGATACCCAGTAACACAGACACACACTTACACCAAGTAACACAGACATACACTGACACCAAGTAACAAAGACATACACTGATACCCAATAACACAGACACACACTTGCACCAAGTAACAAAGACAGACAATGACACCAAGTAATAAAGACATACACATATACCCAGTAACACAGACACACACTTACACCAAGTAACAGAGACATACACTGACACCAAGTAACAAAGGCACACACTTACACCTAGTAACAAAGACATGCACTGACACCAAGCAACAAAGACGTACACTTACACCAAGTAAAAAAGACATGCACTGACACCAAGTAACAAAGACACACACTTACACTAAGTGCACAGAAATACACTGACACCAAGTAGAATTAGAATTAGAATTAGAATATTACAGCGCAGTACAGGCCCTTCGGCCCTCGATGTTGCGCCGATCATCTGACCTACACTATTCCATTTACATCCATATGTCTATCCAATGACCACTTAAATGCCCTTAAAGTTGGCGAGTCTACTACTGTTGCAGGCAGGGCGTTCCACGCCCCTACTACTCTCTGCGTAAAGAATCTACCTCTGACATCTGTCCTATATCTTTCACCCCTCAACTTAAAGCTATGTCCCCTCGTGTTTGCCATCCTCATCCGAGGAAAAAGACTCTCACTATCCACCCTATCTAACCCTCTGATTATCTTGTATGTCTCTATTAAGTCACCTCTCCTCCTCCTTCTCTCTAACGAAAACAACCCCAAGTCCCTCAGCCTTTCCTCGTAAGACCTTCCTTCCATACCAGGCAACATCCTAGTAAATCTCCTCTGCACCCTTTCCAAAGCTTCGACATCCTTCCTATAATGCGGTGACCAGAACTGCACGCAATACTCCAGGTGCGGCCTCACCAGAGTTTTGTACAGCTGCATCATGACCCCGTGGCTCTGAAACTCGATCCCCCTACCAATAAAGGCTAACACACCATATGCCTTCTTAACAGCCCTATTAACCTGGGTAGCAACTTTCAGGGATTTATGTACCTGGATACCAAGATCTCTCTGCTCATCTACACTACCAAGAATCTTCCCATTAGCCCAGTACTCTGCATTGCTGTTACTCCTTCCAAAGTGAATCACCTCACACTTCTCCGCATTAAACTCCATTTGCCATCTCTCAGCCCAGCTCTGCAGCCTATCTATGTCCCTCTGTACCCTACAACACCCTTCGACACTATCCACAACTCCACCGACCTTCGTGTCATCCGCAAATTTACTAACCCACCCTTCTACACCCTCATCCAGGTCGTTTATAAAAATGACAAACAGCAGTGGCCCCAAAACAGAACCTTGCGGTACACCACTAGTAACTAAACTCCAGGATGAACATTTGCCATCAACCACCACCCTCTGCCTTCTTTCAGCTAGCCAATTTCTGATCCAAAGCTCTAAATCACCTTCAACCCCATACTTCCGTATTTTCTGCAATAGCCTACCGTGGGGAACCTTATCAAACGCCTTACTGAAATCCATATACACCACATCCACGGCTTTACCCTCATCCACCTGTTTGGTCACCATCTCGAAAAACTCAATAAGGTTTGTGAGGCACGACCTACCTTTCACAAAACCGTGCTGACTATCGCAAATGAACTTATTTTTTTCAAGATGATTATAAATCCTGTCTCTTGTAACCTTTTCCAACATTTTACCCACAACCGAAGTAAGGATCACAGGTCTATAATTACCAGGGCTGTCTCTACTCCCCTTCTTGAACAAGGGGACAACATTTGCTATCCTCCAGTCCTCCGGCACGACTCCTGTCGACAATGACGACTTAAAGATCAACAACAACGGCTCTGCAATCTCCTCCCTGGCTTCCCAGAGAATCCTAGGATAAATCCCATCTGGCCCAGGGGACTTATCTATTTTCACTCTTTCCAAAATTGCTAACACCTCCTCCTTGTGAATCTCAATCCCATCTAGCCTAGTAGGCTGTATCTCACTAATCTCCTCGGCAACATTTTCTTTCTCTACTGTAAATACTGACGAAAAACTTTCTCTACTGTAAATACTGAAGAAAAGTAACAAAGACATACACTGATACCCAGTCACACAGTCACACACTTACACCAAGTAACAAAGACAGACACTGGTACCCAGTAACAAAGACATACACTGATACCCAGTAACACAGACACACACTTACACCAAGTAACAAAGACAGACACTGGCACCCAGTAACAAAGACATACACTGATACCCAGTGACACAGACACACACCAACACCAACTCACAAAGACATACACTGATACCCAGCCACACAGACACACACTTACACCAAGTATCACAGACATACACAGACACCAAATAACAAAGACATACACTGATACCCAGTAACACAGACATACACTTACACCAAGTAAAAAAGACATACACTGACACCAAGTAACAAAGACATACACTGATACCCTGTAACACAGAAACACACTTACACCAAGTAACAAAGACAGACACTGATACCCAGTAACACAGACATACACTGACACCAAGTAACAAAGACATACACTTACACCCAGGAACACAGACATACACAGACACCAACTAACAAAGATATACACTGATACCCAGTAACACAGACAAACACTTACACCAAGTAACAAAGACATACACAGATACCCAGTAACACAGACACACACTTACACCAAGTAACACAGACATACACTGACACCAAGTCACAAAGACACACACTGACACCCAGTAACACAGAGAAACACTAATAAACAGTAACAAAGACATACACTTGATACCCAGTAACACAGACACACACTGACACCCAGTAACAAAGACATACACTGACACCAAGTAACAAAGACACACACTGACACCAGTTAACAAAGACATACACAGACACCAAGTAACGAAGACATACACTGATACCCAGTATCACAGACATACACAAACACCAACTAACAAAGACATACACTGACACCCAGTAACACAGACAAACACTTACACCAAGTAACAAAGACATACACCGACACCAAGTAACAAATACATGCACTTACACAAAATAACACAGACATACACTGACACCAAGTAACAGAGATATACACTTACACCAAGTATCAAAGGCACTCACTTACACCAGGTTACACAGACATACAGTGACACCAAGTAACAAAGACATGCACTTACACCAAGTAACAAAGACATGCACTGATACCCAGTAACACAGACACCCACTTACACCAAGTAACAGAGACATACACTGACACCTGGTAACAAAGGCATACACTTACACCAAGTAACAAAGACATGCACTGACACCAAGTAACAAAGACACACACTTACACTAAGTAACAAAGACAGACAATGACACCAAGTAACAAAGACATACACTGATACCCATTAACACAGACACACACTTACACCAAGTAACCGAGACATACACTGACACCAGGTAACAAAGGCATACACTTACACCAAGTAACAGATACATACACTGACACCAAGTAACAAAGACATACACTTACACCAAGTAACACAGACATACACTGACACCAAGTAACAAAGACACACACTTACACGAAGTACACAGACTTACACTGACTCCAAGTAACAAAGACATACACTGATACCCAGTAACACAGACACACACTGACACCAAGTAACAAAGACAGACACTGGTACCCAGTAACAAAGACATACACTGATACCCAGTAACACAGACACACACTAACACCAAGTCACAAAGACATACACTGACAACCAGTAACAATACAAACACTGACACCCAGTAACAAAGAAACACACTGACACCAAGTAACAAAGACACATACTGACACCAAGTATACAAAGACATACACAGACACCAAGTAACAAAGACATACACTGATACCCAGTAACAAAGACACACACTTACACCAAGTAACAAAGACATACACTGATACCCAGCCACACAGACACACACTTACACCAAGTATCACAGACATACACAGACACCAAGTAACAAAGACATACACTGATACCCAGTAACACAGACACACACTTACAGCAAGTAACAAAGACAGACTCTGATACCCAGTAACACAGACATACACTGACACCAAGTAGCAAAGACATACACTTACACCAAGTAACAAAGACACACACTTACACCAAGTAACATAGACATACACTGACACCAAGTAACAAAGACATACACTTACACCAAGTAACAAAGACATACACTGACACCAAGTAACAACGACATATACTGATACCAAGTAACAAAGACAGACACTGACACCAAGTAACACAGACACACACTTACACCAAGTAACACAGACATACACTGACACCAAGTAACAAAGACATACACTGATACCCAGTAACACAGACACACACTTACACAAAGTAACACAGACATACACTGACACCAAGTAACAAAAACATACACTGACAGCCAGTAACAGAGACATGCACTGACACCAAGTAACAAAGACATTCACTGATCCCCAGTAACACAGACACACACTTACACCAAGTAACAAAGACATACACTGACACCAAGTAACAAAGACACTCACTGACACCAGGTAACAAAGACATACACAGACACCAAGTAACGAAGACATACACAGATACCCAGTAACACAGACATACACTTACACCAAGTAACAAAGACATACACTGATACCCAGTAACACAGACAAACAAATACACCAAGTAACAACGACATACACCGACACCAAGTAACAAATACATACACTTACACCAAATAACACAGACATACACTGACACCAAGTAACAAAGAGAAACACTTACACCAACTAACAAAGACACACACTTACACCAAGTTACACAGACATACACTGCCACCAAGTGACAAAGACATACACTGATACCCAGTAATACAGACACACACTTACACCAAGTAACACAGACATACACTGACACCAAGTAACAAAGACATACACTGATACCCAGTAACACAGAAACACACTTACACCAAGTAACAAAGACAGACAATGACACCAAGTAACAAAGACATACAGTGCTACCCATTAACACAGACACACACTTACACCAAGTAACAGAGACATGCACTGACACCAAGTCACAAACACATACACTGACACCAAGTAACAAAGACATACACTTACACGAAGTAACAAAGACATACACTGATACCCGGTAACACAAACACACACTTACACCAAGTATCACAGACATACACAAACACCAACTAACAAAGACATACACTGACACCCAGTAACACAGACAAACACTTACACCAAGTAACAAAGACATACACCGACACCAAGTAACAAATACATACACTTACACAAAATAACACAGACATACACTGACACCAAGTAACAAATATATACACTTACACCAAGTAACAAAGGCACTCACTTACACCAAGTTACACAGACATACACTGACACCAAGTAACAAAGACATGCACTTACACCAAGTAAGAAAGACACACACTTACACCAAGTAACACAGACCTACACTGACACCAAGTAACAAAGACATACACTGATACGCAGCAACACAGACACACTCTTACACCAAGTAACAAAGACAGACACTGATACCCAGTAACAAAGACATGCACTGACATCCAGTAACAAAGACACACACTGACACCAAGTAACAAAGACATACACTTACACAAAGTAACAAAGACATACACTGACACCCAGTAACAAAGACATGCACTGACACCCAGTAACAAAGACACACACTGACACCAAGTAACAAAGCCATACACTGATACCCAGTAACACAGACACACACTTACAGCAAGTAACAAAGACATACACAGACACCAATTAACAAAGACATACACTGATACCCAGTTACACAGTCACACACTTACACCAAGTAAAAAAGACATATACTGACACCAAGTAACAAAGACATACACTTACACCAAGTAAAAAAGACATACACTGACACCAAGTAACAAAGACATACACTGATACCCAGTAACACAGATACACACTGACACCAAGTAACAAAGACATACACTGATACCCAGTTACACAGACACACACTTACTCCAAGTAACGAAGACACACACAGACACCAAGTAACAAAGACATACACTGATACCGAGTAACACAGACACACACTTACACCAAGTAACAAAGACATACACTGACACCAAGTAACAAAGACATACACTGATACCCAGTAACACAGACACACACTTACACCAAGTAACAAAGACAGACACTGAT
This sequence comes from Heterodontus francisci, assembly GCF_036365525.1. Taxonomy (NCBI): domain Eukaryota; kingdom Metazoa; phylum Chordata; class Chondrichthyes; order Heterodontiformes; family Heterodontidae; genus Heterodontus; species Heterodontus francisci. Next base: position 1,372,506 of record NW_027141712.1, on the reverse strand, counting down.
ACCCAGTAACACAGACATACACTGACACCAAGTAGCAAAGACATACACTTACACCAAGTAACAAAGACATACACTGACAACAAGTAACAAAGACATACACTTACAACAAGTAACAAAGACAGACACAGACACCAAGTAACAAAAACACACTTCCACCAAGTAACACAGACATACACTGACACCAAGTAACAAAGACATACACTTACACCAAGTAACAAAGACATACACTGACACCAAGTAACAACGACATACACTGATACCCAGTAACACAGACACACACTTACACCAAGTAACACAGACATACACTGACACCAAGTAACAAAGACATACACTGATACCAAGTAACACAGACACACACTTACACCAAGTAACAAAGACAGACAATGACACCAAGTAACAAAGACATGCACTGATACCCAGTAACACAGACACACACTTACACCAAGTAACAGAGACATACACTGACACCAAGTAACAACGACATACACTGATACCCAGTAACACAGACACACACTTACACCAAGTAACACAGAGATACACTGACACCAAGTAACAAAGACATACACTGATACCCAGTAACACAGACACACACTTACACCAAGTAACAAAGACAGACAATGACACCAAGTAGCAAAGACATACACTTACACCAAGTAACAAAGACAGACACTGACACCAAGTAACAAAGAAAGACACTGACACCAAGTAACAAAGACACACACTTACACCAAGTAACACAGACATACACTGACACCAAGTAACAAAGACATACACTTACACCAAGTAACAAAGACATACACTGACACCAAGTAACAACGACATACACTGATACCCAGTAACACAGACACACACTTACACCAAGTAACACAGACATACACTGACACCAAGTAACAAAGACATACACTGATACCCAGTAACACAGACACACACTTACACCAAGTAACACAGACATACACTGACACCAAGTAACAAAGACACACACTGACACCAGGTAACAAAGACGTACACAGACACCAAGTAACGAAGACATACACTGATACCCAGTAACACAGACACACACTTACACCAAGTAACAAAGACATACACTGATACCCAGTAACACAGACACACACTTACACCAAGTATCACAGACATACACAGATACCAAGTAACAAATACATACACTGATACCCAGTAACACAGACACACACTTACACCAAGTAACAAAGACATACACTGACACCAAGTAACAAAGACATACACTTACACCAAGTAACACAGACATACACTGACACCAACTAACAAAGACACACACTTACACCAAGTAACAAAGACATACACTGACACCAAGTAACAAAGACATACACTTACACCAAGTAACACAGACATACACTGACACCAAGTAACAAATACAAACACTGACACCAAGTAACAAAGACACAAACTTACACCAAGTAACACAGACGTACACTGACACCAAGTATCAAAGACATACACTGACAGCAAGTAACAAAGACATACACGTACACCAAGTAACAAAGACATACACTGATACCCAGTAACACAGACACACACTTGCACCAAGTAACAAAGACAGACACTGATATCCAGTAACAGAGACACACACTTACACCAAGTCACAAAGCATACACTGACACCCAGTAACAAATACATACACTTACACCAAGTAACAAAGACATACACTGACACCAAGTAACAACGACATAAACTGATACCCAGTAACACAGACACACACTTACACCAAGTAACACAGACATACACTGACACCAAGTAACAAAGACATACACTGATACCCAGGAACACAGACACACACTTACACCAAGTAACACAGACATACACTGACACCAAGTAACAAAAACATACACTGACAGCCAGTAACAAAGACATGCACTGACACCAAGTAACAAAGACATTCACTGATCCCCAGTAACACAGACACACACTTACACCAGGTAACAAAGACATACACAGACACCAAGTAACGAAGACATACACTGATACCCAGTAACACAGACACACACTTACACCAAGTAACATAGACATACACTGATACCCAGTAACACGGACACACACTTACACCAAGTATCACAGACATACACAGACACCAAGTAACAAAGACATACACTGATACCCAGTAACACAGACACACACTTACACCAAGTAACACAGACATACACTGACACCAAGTAACAAAGACACACACTGACACCAGGTAACAAAGACGTACACAGACACCAAGTAACGAAGACATACACTGATACCCAGTAACACAGACACACACTTACACCAAGTAACAAAGACATACACTGATACCCAGTAACACAGACACACACTTACACCAAGTATCACAGACATACACAGATACCAAGTAACAAATACATACACTGATACCCAGTAACACAGACACACACTTACACCAAGTAACAAAGACATACACTGACACCAAGTAACAAAGACATACACTTACACCAAGTAACACAGACATACACTGACACCAACTAACAAAGACACACACTTACACCAAGTAACAAAGACATACACTGACACCAAGTAACAAAGACATACACTTACACCAAGTAACACAGACATACACTGACACCAAGTAACAAATACAAACACTGACACCAAGTAACAAAGACACAAACTTACACCAAGTAACACAGACGTACACTGACACCAAGTATCAAAGACATACACTGACAGCAAGTAACAAAGACATACACGTACACCAAGTAACAAAGACATACACTGATACCCAGTAACACAGACACACACTTGCACCAAGTAACAAAGACAGACACTGATATCCAGTAACAGAGACACACACTTACACCAAGTCACAAAGCATACACTGACACCCAGTAACAAATACATACACTTACACCAAGTAACAAAGACATACACTGACACCAAGTAACAACGACATAAACTGATACCCAGTAACACAGACACACACTTACACCAAGTAACACAGACATACACTGACACCAAGTAACAAAGACATACACTGATACCCAGGAACACAGACACACACTTACACCAAGTAACACAGACATACACTGACACCAAGTAACAAAAACATACACTGACAGCCAGTAACAAAGACATGCACTGACACCAAGTAACAAAGACATTCACTGATCCCCAGTAACACAGACACACACTTACACCAGGTAACAAAGACATACACAGACACCAAGTAACGAAGACATACACTGATACCCAGTAACACAGACACACACTTACACCAAGTAACATAGACATACACTGATACCCAGTAACACGGACACACACTTACACCAAGTATCACAGACATACACAGACACCAAGTAACAAAGACATACACTGATACCCAGTAACACAGACACACACGTACAACAAGTAACAAACACATACACTGACACCAAGTAACAAAGACATACACTTACACCAAGTAACACAGACATACACTGACACCAAGTAACAAAGACATACACTTACACCAAGTAACACAGACATACACTGACACCAAGTAACAAATACAAACACTGCCACCAAGTAACAAAGACACAAACTTACACCAAGTAACACAGACATACACTGACACCAAGTATCAAAGACATACACAGACAGCAAGTAACAAAGACATACACTTACACCAAGTAACAAAGACATACACTGATACCCAGTAACACAGACACACACTTACACCAAGTAACAAAGACAGACACTGACATCCAGAAACAGAGACACACACTTACACCAAGTCACAAAGACATAAACTGACACCCAGTAACAAAGACATACACTGACACCCAATAACAAAGACACACACTGACACCAAGTAACAAAGACATCCACTGACACAAATTAACAAAGACATACACTGATACCCAGTAACAAAGACACACACTTACACCAAGTAACACAGACAAACATTGACACCAAGTAACAAAGACATACACTGATAGCCAGTAACACAGACACACACTTACACCAAGTAACAATTACAGACACTGATACCCAGTAACACAGACACACACTTACACCAAGTCACAAAGACATACACTGACACCCAGTAACAAAGACATACACTGACACCCAGTAACAAAGACACACAATGACACCAAGTAACAAAGGCACACACTGACACCAAGTCACAATGACATACACTGATACCCAGTAACACAGACACACACTTACACCAAGTAACAAAGACATACACTGACACCAAGTAACAAAGACATACACTGACACCGAGAAACAAAGGCATACACTGACACCCAGTAACAAAGACATACACTGACATCCAGTAACACAGACACACACGGACACCAAGTAACAAAGACATACACTGAGACAAAGTAACAAAGACATACACTGACACCCAGTAACAAAGACACACACTGACACCAAGTAACAATGACATACACTGACACCAAGTAACACAGACACACACGGACACCAAGTAACAAAGACACACACTTACACCAAGTAACAAAGAGATACACTGACACCAAGTAACAAAGACATACACTGATACCCAGTCGCACAGACACACACTTACACGAAGTAACAAAGACATACACTGATACCCAGTCGCACAGACACACACTTACACCAAGTAACAAAGAGATACACTGACAACAACTAACAAAGACATACACTGATACCCAGTAACACAGACAAACAAATACACCAAGTAACAACGACATACACCGACATCAAGTAACAAATACATACACTTACACCAAATAACACAGACATACACTGACACCAAGTAACAAAGACATACACTTACACCAAGTAACAAAGAGATACACTGACACCAAGTAACAAAGACATACAGTGATACCCAGTAACACAGACACACACTTACACGAAGTAACAAAGACATACACTGATACCCGGTAACACAGACACACAGTTACACCAAGTATCACAGACATACACTGACAACAACTAACAAAGACATACACTGATACCCAGTAACACAGACCAACAAACACACCAAGTAACAACGACATACACCGACACCAAGTAACAAATACATACACTTACCCCGAATAACACAGACATACACTGACACCAAGTAACAAAGATATACACTTACACCAACTAACAAAGACACACACTAACACCAAGTTACACAGACATACACTGACACCAAGTAACAAAGACATACACTGATACCCAGTAACACAGACACACACTTACACCAAGTAACACAGACATACACTGACACCAAGTAACAAAGACATACACTGATACCCAGTAACACAGAAACACACTTACACCAAGTAACAAAGACAGACAATGACACCAAGTAACAAAGACATACACTGATACCCATTAACACAGACACACACTTACACCAAGTAACAGAGACATACACTAACACCAAGTAACAAAGGCATACACTTATACCAAGTAACAAAGACATGCACTGACACCAAGTAACAAAGACGTACACTTACATCAAGTAACAAAGACATGCACTGACACCAAGTAACAAAGACATACACTTACACCAAGTAACACAGACATACACTGATACCCAGTAACACAGACACACACTTACACCAAGTAGCAAAGACAGACATTGGTACCCAGTAACAAAGACATACACTGATACCCAGTAACACAGACACACACTTATACGAAGCACACATCATACACTGACACCAAGTAACAAAGATATACAATGACACCCAGTAACACAGACACACACTTAAACCAAGTACAAAGACAGACACTGGTACCCAGTAACAAAGACATACACTGATACCCAGTAACACAGACACACACTTACATCAAGTAACAAAGACAGACACTGGTACCCAGTAACAAAGACATACAAAGATACCCAGTGACACAGACACACACTAACACCAAGTCACAAAGACATACACAGTCACCGAGTAACAAAGACATACATTGATACCCAGTAACACAGGCACACACTTCCACCAAGTAACAAAGACATGCACTGATACCCAGCCACACAGACACACACTTACTCCAAGTATCACAGACATACACAGACACCAAGTAACAAAGACATACACTGATACCCAGTAACACAGACACACACTTGCACCATGTAACAAAGACATGCACTGACACCAAGTAACAAAGACATACACTTGCACCAAGTAATACGGACATACACTGACACCAGGTAACAAAGACACAAACTTACACCAAGTAACACAGACACACACTTACACCAAGTAACAATGACAGACACTGATACCCAGTAACACAGACACACACTTACACCAAGTCACAAAGACATACACTGACACCCAGTAATAAAGACATACACTGACACCAGTAACAAAGACACACAATGACACCAAGTAACAAAGGCACACACTGACACCAAGTAACAATGACATACACTGACACCAAGTAACAAAGACATTCACTGATACCCAGTAACACAGACACACACCTACACCAAGTAACAAAGACATACACTGGCACCAAGTAACAAAGACATACACTTACACCAAGTAACAAAGGCATACACTGACACCCAGTAACAAAGACATACACTGACACCCAGTAACACAGACACGCACGGACACCAAGTGACAAAGACATACACTGACACCCAGTAACAAAAACATACACTGACACCCAGTAACAAAGACATACACTGACACCAAGTAACAAAGACATTCACTGATCCCCAGTAACACAGACACACACTTACACCAAGTAACAAAGACATACACTGACACCAAGTAACAAAGACACACACTGACACCAAGTAACAAAGACATACACACACACCAAGTAACGAAGACATACACTGATACCCAATAACACAGACACACACTTACACCAAGTAACAAAGACATACACTGATAACCAGTAACACAGGCACACACTTACATCAAGTATCACAGACATACACAGACACCAAGTAACAAAGACATACACTGATACCCAGTAACACAGACACACACTTTCACCAAGTAACAGAGACATACACTTACACCAAGTAACACAGACATACACTGACACCAAGTAACAAAGACATACACTTACACCAACTAACAAAGACACACACTGACACCAAGTAACACAGACATACAATGACACCAAGTAACAAAGACACACACTAACACCAAGTAACAAAGACGCACACTTACACCAAGTAACAAAGAGATACACTGACAACAACTAACAAAGACATACACTGATACCCAGTAACACAGACAAACAAATACACCAAGTAACAACGACATACACCGACATCAAGTAACAAATACATACACTTACACCAAATAACACAGACATACACTGACACCAAGTAACAAAGACATACACTTACACCAAGTAACAAAGAGATACACTGACACCAAGTAACAAAGACATACACTGATACCCAGTAACACAGACACACACTTACACGAAGTAACAAAGACATACACTGATACCCGGTAACACAGACACACAGTTACACCAAGTATCACAGACATACACTGACAACAACTAACAAAGACATACACTGATACCCAGTAACACAGACAAACAAATACACCAAGTAACAACGACATACACCGACACCAAGTAACAAATACATACACTTACCCCAAATAACACAGACATACACGGACACCAAGTAACAAAGATATACGCTTACACCAACTAACAAAGACACACACTTACACCAAGTTACACAGACATACACTGACACCAAGTAACAAAGACATACACTGATACCCAGTAACACAGAAACACACTTACACCAAGTAACAAAGACAGACAATGACACCAAGTAACAAAGACATACAGTGATACCCATTAACAAAGACACACACTTACACCAAGTAACAGAGACATGCACTGACACCAAGTCACAAACACATACACTGACACCAAGTAACAAAGACATACGCTTACACGAAGTAACAAAGACATACACTGACACCCAGTAACACAGACAAACACTTACACCAAGTAACAAAGACATACACCGACACCAAGTAACAAATACATACACTTACACAAAATAACACAGACATACACTGACACCAAGTAACAAATATATACACTTACACCAAGTAACAAAGGCACTCACTTACACCAAGTTACACAGACATACACTGACACCAAGTAACAAAGACATGCACTTACACCAAGTAAGAAAGACACACACTTACACCAAGTAACACAGACCTACACTGACACCAAGTAACAAAGACATACACTGATACGCAGCAACACAGACACACTCTTACACCAAGCAACAAAGACAGACACTGATACCCAGTAACAAAGACATGCACTGACATCCAGTAACAAAGACACACACTGACACCAAGTAACAAAGACATACTTTTACACAAAGTAACAAAGACATACACTGACACCCAGTAACAAAGACATGCACTGACACCCAGTAACAAAGACACACACTGACACCAAGTAACAAAGCCATACACTGATACCCAGTAACACAGACACACTCTTACAGCAAGTAACAAAGACATACACAGACACCAATTAACAAAGACATACACTGATACCCAGTTACACAGACACACACTTACACCAAGTAACAAAGACATATACTGACACCAAGTAACAAAGACATACACTTACACCAAGTAAAAAAGACATACACTGACACCAAGTAACAAAGATATACACTGATACCCAGTAACACAGATACACACTGACACCAAGTAACAAAGACATACACTGATACCCAGTTACACAGACACACACTTACTCCAAGTAACGAAGACACACACAGACACCAAGTAACAAAGACATACACTGATACCCAGTAACACAGACACACACTTACACCAAGTAACAAAGACATACACTGACACCAAGTAACAAAGACATACACTGATACCCAGTAACACAGACACACACTTACACCAAGTAACAAAGACAGACACTGATACCCAGTAACACAGACATACACTGACACCAAGTAGCAAAGACATACACTTACACCAAGTAACAAAGACATACACTGACAACAAGTAACAAAGACATACACTTACAACAAGTAACAAAGACAGACACAGACACCAAGTAACAAAAACACACTTCCACCAAGTAACACAGACATACACTGACACCAAGTAACAAAGACATACACTTACACCAAGTAACAAAGACATACACTGACACCAAGTAACAACGTCATACACTGATACCCAGTAACACAGACACACACTTACACCAAGTAACACAGACATACACTGACACCAAGTAACAAATACATACACTTACACCAAGTAACAAAGACATACACTGACACCAAGTAACAACGACATACACTGATACCCAGTAACACAGACACACACTTACACCAAGTAACACAGACAGACAATGACACCAAGTAACAAAGACATACACTGATACCCAGTAACACAGACACACACTTACACCAAGTAACAGAGACATACACTGACACCAAGTAACAACGACATACACTGATACCCAGTAACACAGACACACACTTACACCAAGTCACACAGACATACACTGACACCAAGTAACAATGACATACACTGATACCCAGTAACACAGACACACACTTACACCAAGTAACAAAGACAGTCAATGACACCAAGTAGCAAAGACATACACTTACACCAAGTAACAAAGACAGACACTGACACCAAGTAACAAAGAAAGACACTGACACCAAGTAACAAAGACACACACTTACACCAAGTAACACAGACATACACTGACACCAAGTAACAAAGACATACACTTACACCAAGTAACAAAGACATACACTGAAACCAAGTAACAACGACATACACTGATACCCAGTAACACAGACACACACTTACACCAAGTAACACAGACATACACTGACACCAAGTAACAAAGACATACACTGATACCCAGTAACACAGACACACACTTACACCAAGTAACACAGACATACACTGACACCAAGTAACAAAGACACACACTGACACCAGGTAACAAAGACATACACAGACACCAAGTAACGAAGACATACACTGACACCCAGTAACACAGACACACACTTACACCAAGTAACAAAGACATACACTGATACCCAGTAACACAGACACACACTTACACCAAGTATCACAGACATACACAGATACCAAGTAACAAATACATACACTGATACCCAGTAACACAGACACACACTTACACCAAGTAACAAAGACATACACTGACACCAAGTAACAAAGACATACACTTACACCAAGTAACACAGACATACACTGACACCAACTAACAAAGACACACACTTACACCAAGTAACAAAGACATACACTGACACCAAGTAACAAAGACATACACTTACACCAAGTAACACAGACATACACTGACACCAAGTAACAAATACAAACACTGACACCAAGTAACAAAGACACAAACTTACACCAAGTAACACAGACGTACACTGACACCAAGTATCAAAGACATACACTGACAGCAAGTAACAAAGACATACACGTACACCAAGTAACAAAGACATACACTGATACCCAGTAACACAGACACACACTTGCACCAAGTAACAAAGACAGACACTGACACCAAGTAACAAAGAAAGACACTGACACCAAGTAACAAAGACACACACTTACACCAAGTAACACAGACATACACTGACACCAAGTAACAAAGACATACACTTACACCAAGTAACAAAGACATACACTGACACCAAGTAACAACGACATACACTGATACCCAGTAACACAGACACACACTTACACCAAGTAACACAGACACACACTGACACCAAGTAACAAAGACATACACTGATACCCAGTAACACAGACACACACTTACACCAAGTAACACAGACATACACTGACACCAAGTAACAAAGACACACACTGACACCAGGTAACAAAGACATACACAGACACCAAGTAACGAAGACATACACTGATACCCAGTAACACAGACACACACTTACACCAAGTAACAAAGACATACACTGATACCCAGTAACACAGACACACACTTACACCAAGTATCACAGACATACACAGATACCAAGTAACAAATACATACACTGATACCCAGTAACACAGACACACACTTACACCAAGTAACAAAGACATACACTGACACCAAGTAACAAAGACATACACTTACACCAAGTAACACAGACATACACTGACACCAACTAACAAAGACACACACTTACACCAAGTAACAAAGACATACACTGACACCAAGTAACAAAGACATACACTTACACCAAGTAACACAGACATACACTGACACCAAGTAAAAAATACAAACACTGACACCAAGTAACAAAGACACAAACTTACACCAAGTAACACAGACGTACACTGACACCAAGTATCAAAGACATACACTGACAGCAAGTAACAAAGACATACACGTACACCAAGTAACAAAGACAGACACTGATATCCAGTAACAGAGACACACACTTACACCAAGTCACAAAGCATACACTGACACCCAGTAACAAAGACATACACTTACACCAAGTAACAAAGACATACACTGACACCAAGTAACAGCGACATACACTGATACCCAGTAACACAGACACACACTTACACCAAGTAACACAGACATACACTGACACCAAGTAACAAAGACATACACTGATACCCAGGAACACAGACACACACTTACACCAAGTAACACAGACATACACTGACACCAAGTAACAAAAACATACACTGACAGCCAGTAACAAAGACATGCACTGACACCAAGTAACAAAGACATTCACTGATCCCCAGTAACACAGACACACACTTACACCAAGTAGCAAAGACGTACACTGACACCAAGCAACAAAGACACACACTGACACCAGGTAACAAAGACATACACAGACACCAAGTAACGAAGACATACACTGATACCCAGTAACACAGACACACACTTACACCAAGTAACAAAGACATACACTGATACCCAGTAACACGGACACACACTTACACCAAGTATCACAGACATACACAGACACCAAGTAACAAAGACATACACTGATACCCAGTAACACAGACACACACGTACACCAAGTAACAAAGACATACACTGACACCAAGTAACAAAGACATACACTTACACCAAGTAACACAGACATACACTGACACCAAGTAACAAAGACATACACTTACACCAAGTAACACAGACATACACTGACACCAAGTAACAAATTCAAACACTGACACCAAGTAACAAAGACACAAACTTACACCAAGTAACACAGACATACACTGACACCAAGTATCAAAGACATACACAGACAGCAAGTAACAAAGACATACACTTACACCAAGTAACAAAGACATACACTGATACCCAGTAACACAGACACACACTTACACCAAGTAACAAAGACAGACACTGACATCCAGAAACAGAGACACACACTTACACCAAGTCACAAAGACATAAACTGACACCCAGTAACAAAGACATACACTGACACCCAATAACAAAGACACACACTGACACCAAGTAACAAAGACATCCACTGACACAAATTAACAAAGACATACACTGATACCCAGTAACAAAGACACACACTTACACCAAGTAACACAGACATACATTGACACCAAGTAACAAAGACATACACTGATAGCCAGTAACACAGACACACACTTACACCAAGTAACAATTACAGACACTGATACCCAGTAACACAGACACACACTTACACCAAGTCACAAAGACATACACTGACACCCAGTAACAAAGACATACACTGACACCCAGTAACAAAGACACACAATGACACCAAGTAACAAAGGCACACACTGACACCAAGTCACAATGACATACACTGATACCCAGTAACACAGACACACACTTACACCAAGTAACAAAGACATACACTGACACCAAGTAACAAAGACATACACTGACACCGAGAAACAAAGGCATACACTGACACCCAGTAACAAAGACATACACTGACATCCAGTAACACAGTCACACACGGACACCAAGTAACAAAGACATACACTGAGACAAAGTAACAAAGACATACACTGACACCCAGTAACAAAGACACACACTGACACCAAGTAACAATGACATACACTGACACCAAGTAACACAGACACACACGGACACCAAGTAACAAAGACACACACTTACACCAAGTAACAAAGAGATACACTGACACCAAGTAACAAAGACATACACTGATACCCAGTCGCACAGACACACACTTACACGAAGTAACAAAGACATACACTGATACCCAGTCGCACAGACACACACTTACAACAAGTAACAAAGAGATACACTGACAACAACTAACAAAGACATACACTGATACCCAGTAACACAGACAAACAAATACACCAAGTAACAACGACATACACCGACAACAAGTAACAAATACATACACTTACACCATATAACACAGACATACACTGACACCAAGTAACAAAGACATACACTTACACCAAGTAACAAAGAGATACACTGACACCAAGTAACAAAGACATACACTGATACCCAGTAACACAGACACACACTTACACGAAGTAACAAAGACATACACTGATACCCGGTAACACAGACACACAGTTACACCAAGTATCACAGACATACACTGACAACAACTAACAAAGACATACACTGATACCCAGTAACACAGACCAACAAACACACCAAGTAACAACGACATACACCGACACCAAGTAACAAATACATACACTTACCCCGAATAACACAGACATACACTGACACCAAGTAACAAAGATATACACTTACACCAACTAACAAAGACACACACTTACACCAAGTTACACAGACATACACTGACACCAAGTAACAAAGACATACACTGATACCCAGTAACACAGACACACACTTACACCAAGTAACACAGACATACACTGACACCAAGTAACAAAGACATACACTGATACCCAGTAACACAGAAACACACTTACACCAAGTAACAAAGACAGACAATGACACCAAGTAACAAAGACATACACTGATACCCATTAACACAGACACACACTTACACCAAGTAACAGAGACATACACTAACACCAAGTAACAAAGGCATACACTTATACCAAGTAACAAAGACATGCACTGACACCAAGTAACAAAGACGTACACTTACATCAAGTAACAAAGACATGCACTGACACCAAGTAACAAAGACATACACTTACACCAAGTAACACAGACATACACTGATACCCAGTAACACAGACACACACTTACACCAAGTAACAAAGACAGACACTGGTACCCAGTAACAAAGACATACACTGATACACAGTAACACAGACACACACTTATACGAAGTACTCATCATACACTGACACCAAGTAACAAAGATATACAATGACACCCAGTAACACAGACACACACTTACACCAAGTACAAAGACAGACACTGGTACACAGTAACAAAGACATACACTGATACCCAGTAACACAGACACACACTTACATCAAGTAACAAAGACAGACACTGGTACCCAGTAACAAAGACATACAAAGATACCCAGTGACACAGACACACACTAACACCAAGTCACAAAGACATACACAGTCACCAAGTAACAAAGACATACATTGATACCCAGTAACACAGGCACACACTTCCACCAAGTAACAAAGACATGCACTGATACCCAGCCACACAGACACACACTTACACCAAGTCACAAAGACATACACTGACACCCAGTAATAAAGACATACACTGACACCAGTAACAAAGACACACAATGACACCAAGTAACAAAGGCACACACTGACACCAAGTAACAATGACATACACTGACACCAAGTAACAAATCATTCACTGATACCCAGTAACACAGACACACACCTACACCAAGTAACAAAGACATACACTGACACCAAGTAACAAAGACATACACTTACACCAAGTAACAAAGGCATACACTGACACCCAGTAACAAAGACATACACTGACACCCAGTAACACAGACACGCACGGACACCAAGTGACAAAGACATACACTGACACCCAGTAACAAAAACATACACTGACACCCAGTAACAAAGACATACACTGACACCAAGTAACAAAGACATTCACTGATCCCCAGTAACACAGACACACACTTACACCAAGTAACAAAGACATACACTGACACCAAGTAACAAAGACACACACTGACACCAAGTAACAAAGACATACACACACACCAAGTAACGAAGACATACACTGATACCCAATAACACAGACACACACTTACACCAAGTAACAAAGACATACACTGATACCCAGTAACACAGGCACACACTTACATCAAGTATCACAGACATACACAGACACCAAGTAACAAAGACATACACTGATACCCAGTAACACAGACACACACTTTCACCAAGTAACAGAGACATACACTTACACCAAGTAACACAGACAGACACTGACACTAAGTAACAAAGACATACACTTACACCAACTAACAAAGACACACACTGACACCAAGTAACACAGACATACAATGACACCAAGTAACAAAGACACACACTAACACCAAGTAACAAAGTCGCACACTTACACCAAGTAACAAAGAGATACACTGACAACAACTAACAAAGACATACACTGATACCCAGTAACACAGACAAACAAATACACCAAGTAACAACGACATACACCGACATCAAGTAACAAATACATACACTTACACCAAATAACACAGACATACACTGACACCAAGTAACAAAGACATACACTTACACCAAGTAACAAAGAGATACACTGACACCAAGTAACAAAGACATACACTGATACCCAGTAACACAGACACACACTTACACGAAGTAACAAAGACATACACTGATACCCGGTAACACAGACACACAGTTACACCAAGTATCACAGACATACACTGACAACAACTAACAAAGACATACACTGATACCCAGTAACACAGACAAACAAATACACCAAGTAACAACGACATACACCGACACCAAGTAACAAATACATACACTTACCCCAAATAACACAGACATACACTGACACCAAGTAACAAAGATATACGCTTACACCAACTAACAAAGACACACACTTACACCAAGTTACACAGACATACACTGACACCAAGTAACAAAGACATACACTGATACCCAGTAACACAGACACACACTTACACCAAGTAACACAGACATACACTGACACCAAGTAACAAAGACATACACTGATACCCAGTAACACAGAAACACACTTACACCAATTAACAAAGACAGACAATGACACCAAGTAACAAAGACATACACTGATACCCATTCACACAGACACACACTTACACCAAGTAACAGAGACATACACTAACACCAAGTAACAAAGTCATACACTTATACCAAGTAACAAAGACATGCACTGACACCAAGTAACAAAGACGTACACTTACACCAAGTAACAAAGACATGCACTGACACCAAGTAACAAAGACATACACTTACACCAAGTAACACAGACATACACTGATACCCAGTAACACAGACACACAATTACACCAAGTAACAAAGACAGACACTGGTACCCAGTAACAAAGACATACACTGATACCCAGTAACACAGACACACACTTATACGAAGTACACATCATACACTGACACCAAGTAACAAAGATATACAATGCCACCCAGTAACACAGACACACACTTACACCAAGTAACAAAGACAGACACTGGTACCCAGTAACAAAGACATACACTGATACCCAGTAACACAAACACACACTTACATCAAGTAACAAAGACAGACACTGGTACCCAGTAACAAAGACATACAAAGATACCCAGTGACAAAGACACACACTAACACCAAGTCACAAAGACATACACAGACACCAAGTAACAAAGACATACACTGATACCCAGTAACACAGGCACACACTTCCACCAAGTAACAAAGACATGCACTGATACCCAGCCACACAGACACACACTTACACCAAGTATCACAGACATACACAGACACCAAGTAACAAAGACATACACTGATACCCAGTAACACAGACACACAATTGCACCATGTAACAAAGACATACACTGACACCAAGTAACAAAGACATACACTTGCACCAAGTAACACGGACATACACTGACACCAGGTAACAAAGACACAAACTTACACCAAGTATCACAGACACACACTTACACCAAGTAACAATGACAGACACTGATACCCAGTAACACAGACACACACTTACACCAAGTCACAAAGACATACACTGACACCCAGTAATAAAGACATACACTGACACCAGTAACAAAGACACACAATGACACCAAGTAACAAAGGCACACACTGACACCAAGTAACAATGACATACACTGATACCCAGTAACACAGACACACACTTACACCAAGTAACAAAGACATACACTGACACCAAGTAACAAAGACATTCACTGATACACAGTAACACAGACACACACCTACACCAAGTAACAAAGACATACACTGACACCAAGTAACAAAGACATACACTTACACCAAGTAACAAAGGCATACACTGACACCCAGTAACAAAGACATACACTGACACCCAGTAACACAGACACGCACGGACACCAAGTGACAAAGACATACACTGACACCCAGTAACAAAAACATACACTGACACCCATTAACAAAGACATACACTGACACCAAGTAACAAAGACATTCACTGATCCCCAGTAACACAGACACACACTTACACCAAGTAACAAAGACATACACTGACACCAAGTAACAAAGACACACACTGACACCAAGTAACAAAGACATACACACACACCAAGTAACGAAGACATACACTGATACCCAATAACACAGACACACACTTACACCAAGTAACAAAGACATACACTGATACCCAGGAACACAGGCACACACTTACATCAAGTATCACAGACATACACAGACACCAAGTAACAAAGACATACACTGATACCCAGTAACACAGACACACACTTTCACCAAGTAACAGAGACATACACTTACACCAAGTAACACAGACATACACTGACACCCAGTAACAAAGACATACACTTACACCAACCAACAAAGACAAACACTGACACCAAGTAACACAGACATACAATGACACCAAGTAACAAAGACACACAGTGACACCAAGTAACAAAGACGCACACTTACACCAAGTAACAAAGAAATACACTGACACCAAGTAACAAAGACATACACTTACACCAAGTAACACAGACATACACTGATACCAAGTAACAAATACGTACACTGACACCAAGTAACAAAGACACGAAATTACACCAAGTAGCGCAGACATACACTGACAACAAGTATCAAAGACATACACTGACACCAAGTAACAAAGACATAAACTTACACCAAGTAACAAAGACATACACTGATACCCAGTAACACAGACACACACTTACACCAAGTGACAAAGACAGACACTGATACCCAGTAACAGAGACACACAGTTACACCAAGTCACAAAGACATACATTGATACCCAGTAACACAGACAAACACTGACACCCAGTAACAAAGACATACACTGACACCCAGTAACTAAGACACACACTTACACCAACAAACAAATACATACACTGACATCAAGTAACAAAGAAATACACTGATACCCAGTAACACAGACACACACTTACACGAAGTAACAAAGACATACACTGATACCCGGTAACACAGACACACACTTCCACCAAGTATCACAGACATAAACAGACACCAACTAACAAAGACATACACTGATACCCAGTAACAAAGACACACACGTACACCAAGTAACAAAGACATACAATAGACACCAAGTAACAAAGACATACACTGATACCCAGTAACACAGACACTCAATTACACCAAGTAACAGAGACATACACTGACACCAAGTAACAAAGGCATACACTTACACCAAGTAACAAAGACATGCACTGACACCAAGTAACAATGACGTACACTTACACCAAGTAACAAAGACATGCACTGGCACCAAGTAACAAAGACATACACTTACACCAAGTAACACAGACATACACTGACACCAAGTAACAAAGACACACCCTTACACTAAGTACACAGACATACACTGATACACAGTAACACAGACACACACATACACCAAGTAACAAAGACATACTCTGACACCAAGTCACAAAGACACACACTGAAACCCAGTAACAAAGACATACACTGACACCAAGTCACAAAGACATACACTGATACCCAGTAACACAGACACACACTTACACCAAGTAACACAGACATACACTGACACCAAGTAACAAAGACATACACTGATACCCAGTAACACAGACACATACTTACAACAAGTCACAAAGACATACACTGATACCCAGTAACACAGACACGCACTTACACAAAGTAACACAGACATACACTGACACCAAGTAACAAAGACATACACTGATACCCAGTAACACAGACACACAATTACACCAAGTAACAGAGACATACACTGACACCAAGTAACAAAGGCATACACTTACACCAAGTAACAAAGACATGCACTGACACCAAGTAACAATGACGTACACTTACACCATGTAACAAAGACATGCACTGGCACCAAGTAACGAAGACATACACTTACACCAAGTAACACAGACATACACTGACACCAAGTAACAAAGACACACCCTTACACTAAGTACACAGACATACACAGATACCCAGTAACACAGACACACACTTACACCAAGTAACAAAGACATACACTGACACCCAGTAACACAAACAAACACACACTGACACCCAGTAACACAGAGAAACACTGAAACACTGACACCAAGTAACACAGACACACACTGACACCCAGTAACAAAGACATGCACTGATACCCAGTAACACAGACACACACTTACACCAAGTAACAAAGACCTACACTGACACCAAGTAACAAAGACACACACTTACACCAAGTAACACAGACATACACTGACAGCCAGTAACAAAGACATACACTGATACCCAGTAACACAGACACACACTTAAACCAACTAACAAAGACATACTCTGACACCAAGTCACAAAGACACACACTGAAACCCAGTAACAAAGACATACACTGACACCAAGTCACAAAGACATACACTGATACCCAGTAACACAAACAAACACACACTGACACCCAGTAACACAGAGAAACACTGATGCACAGTAACAATGACATACACTGACACCCAGTAACACAGAGAAACACTGATACACAGTTACAAAGACAGACACTGACACGAAGTAACACAGACACACACTGACACCCAGTAACAAAGACATACACTGATACCAAGTCACAAAGACATACACTGATACCCAGTAACACAGACACACACTTACACCAAGTAACAAAGACCTACACTGACACCAAGTAACAAAGACACACACTTACACCAAGTAACACAGACATACACTGACAGCCAGTAACAAAGACATACACTGATACCCAGTAACACAGACACACACTGACACCAAGTAACAAAGACATACTCTGACACCAAGTCACAAAGACACACACTGAAACCCAGTAACAAAGACATACACTGACACCAAGTCACAAAGACATACACTGATACCCAGTAACACAGACACACACTTACACCAAGTAACAAAGACACACACTTACACCAAGTAACATAGACACACACTTACACCAAGTAACACAGACACACACTTGCACCAAGTAACAAAGACATACACTGACACCAAGTAACACAGACACACTGACACCCAGTAACACAAACAAACACACTGACACCCAGTAACACATACACACATTGACACCAAGTAACAAAGACATACACTGACACCAAGTAACAAAGACATACACTTACACCAAGTAACACAGACATACACTGACACCAAGTAACAAAGACATACAATGACACCAAGTAACAAAGAAACACACTTACACCAAGTAACACAGACATACACTGTTACCCAGTAACAAAGACATACACTGTTATCCAGTAACACAGACACACACTTACACCAAGTAACAAAGACGTACACTGATACCAAGTAACACAGACACACACTTACACCAAGTAACACAGACATACACTGACACCAAGTAACAAAGACATACAATGATACCCAGTAGCACAGACACACACTGGGCGGCACATTGGCACAGTGGTTAGCAGCCTCACAGCTCCAGGGACCCGGGCTCGATTCTGGGTAATGCCTTTGCGGAGTTTGCAAGTTCTCCCTGTGTCTTCGTGAGTTTCCTCCGGGTGCTCCGGTTTCTTCCCACATGCCAAAGACTTGCAGGTTGATAGGTTAATTGGCCATTATCAATTGACCCTAGTGTAGCTAGGTGGTAGGGAAATATATAGGGACAGGTGGGGATGTGATAGGAATACGGGATTAGTGTAGGATTAGTATAAATGGGTGGTTGATGGTCGGAACAGACTCGGTTGGCCGAAGGGCCTGTTTAAGTGCTGTATCTCTAAACTAAACTAAATGCTGACACCTAGTGTCACAGACACACACTGACACCCAGTAACACAAACAAACACACACTGACACCCAGTAACACAGAGAACCACAGATACACAGTAACAAAACACACACAGACACCAAGTAACACAGACACACACTGACACCCAGTAACAAATACATACACTGACAGCAAGTCACAAATACATACACTGATACCCAGTAATACAGACACACACTTCCGCAAAGTAACAAAGACATACACTGACACCAAGTAACAAAGACATACACTTACACCAAGTAACACAGTCATGCACTGACACCAAGTAACAAAGACATACACATACACCAAGTAACAAAGACACACACTTACACCAAGCAACACAGACATACACTGACACCCAGTAACAAAGACAGACACTGACACCCAGTAACACAGACACAAACTTACACCAAGTAACAAAGTCATACACTGATACCAAGTAACAAAGACACACACTGATACCCAGTAACACAGACACACACTTACACCAAGTAACAAAGACACACACTTACACCAAGTAACACAGACACACACTTACACCAAGTAACACAGACACACACTTGCATAAAGTAACAAAGACATACACTGACACCAAGTAACACAGACATACACTTACACCAAGTAACACAGACATAAACTGACACCAAGTAACAAAGACATAAACTGACACCCAAAAACAAAGACATACACTGACACCAAGTCACAAAGACATACACTGACACCCAGTAACAAAGACATACACTGACACCAAGTCACAAAGACATACACTGACACCAAGTAACAAAGACATACAATTACACCAACTAACAAAGACACACACTTACACCAAGTAACACAGACATACACTGTCACCATGTAGCAAAGACATGCACTGATACCCAGTAACACAGAAACACACTTACACAAAGTAACAAAGATATACACTGATACCCAGTAACAAAGACACACACTTAAACCACGTCACAAAGACGTACACTGACACCAAGTAACAAAGACATACACTTGCACCAAGTAACACAGACATACACTGACACCAAGGAACAAAGACATACAATTACACCAAGTAACAAAGACACACACTTACACCAAGTAACACAGACATACACTGACACCAAGTAACAAAGACATACACTGATACCCAGTAACACAGACATACACTGACACCAAGTAACAAAGACACACACTGATACCCAGTATCAAAGACACACACTTACACCAAGTAACAGTGACATACACTGACACCAAGTAACAAAGAAATAAATGACACCCAGTAACACAGACTCACACGGACACCAAGTAACAAAGACACACATTTACACCAAGTAACACAGACACACACTGACACCCAGTAACACAGACACACACTTACACCAAGTAACAAATACATACACTGACACCAAGTAACAAAGACATACTCTTATACCAAGTAACAAAGACATACACTGATACCCAGTAACACAGACACACACTTACACCAAGTAACAAAGCCATACACTGACACCAAGTAACAAAGACATACACTTACACCAAGTAACACAGACATACACTGACACCAAGTAACAAAGACATACAATTACACCAAGTAACATAGAAACACACTTGCACCAAGTAACACAGACATACACTGACACCAAGTAACAAAGACATACACTGTTACCCAGTAACACAGACACACACTTACACCAAGTAACAAAGACGTATACTGATACCAAGTAACACAGACACACACTGACACCCAGTAACAAAGACATAAACTGACAGCAAGTCACAAAGACATACACTGATACCCAGTAACACAGTCATGCACTGACACCAAGTAACAAAGACAAACACATACACCAAGTAACAAAGACACACACTTACACCAAGTAACAGTGACATACACTGACACCAAGTAACAAAGACATAAATGACACCCAGTAACACAGACACACACGGACACCAAGTAACAAAGACACACATTTACACCAAGTAACACAGACACACACTGACACCCAGTAACACAGACACACACTTACACCAAGTAACAAATACATACACTGACACCAAGTAACAAAGACATACTCTTATACCAAGTAACAAAGACATACACTGATACCCAGTAACACAGATACACACTTACACCAAGTAACAAAGCCATACACTGACACCAAGTAACAAAGACATACACTTACACCAAGTAACACAGACATACACTGACACCAAGTAACAAAGACATACAATTACACCAAGTAACATAGAAACACACTTGCACCAAGTAACACAGACATACACTGACACCAAGTAACAAAGACATACACTGTTACCCAGTAACACAGACACACACTTACACCAAGTAACAAAGACGTATACTGATACCAAGTAACACAGACACACACTGACACCCAGTAACAAAGACATAAACTAACAGCAAGTCACAAACACATACACTGATACCCAGTAACACAGTCATGCACTGACACCAAGTAACAAAGACAAACACATACACCAAGTAACAAAGACACACACTTACACCAAGCAACACAGACATACACTGACACCAAGTAACAAAGACATACACTGGCACCCAGTAACACAGACACAAACTTACACCAAGTAACAAAGACATACACTGACACCAAGTAACAAAGGCATACACTGATACCCAGTAACACAGACACACACTTACACCAAGTAACAAAGACACACACTTACACCAAGTAACACAGACAAACACTTGCAACAAGTAACAAAGACACACACTGACACCAAGTAACACAGACATACACTTACACCAAGTAACACAGACATAAACTGACACCAAGTAACAAAGACATAAACTGACACCCGAAACAAAGACAGACACTGACACCAAGTCACAAAGACATACACTGTCACCCAGTAACAAAGACATACACTGACACCAAGTCACAAAGACATACACTGACACCAAGTAACACAAACACTCACTTACACCAACTAACAAAGACATACACTGACACCAAGTAAAAAGACATACAATTACACCAAGTAACAAAGACACACACTTACACCAAGTAAAACAGACATACACTGACACCAAGTAACAAAGACATACACTGTTACCCAGTAACACAGACACACACTTACTCCAAGTAACAAAGACGTACACTGATACCAAGTAACACAGACACACACTTGCACCAAATAACAAAGACACACACTTGCACCAAGTAACAAAGACATACACTGACACCAAGTAACACAGACAGACACTTACACCAAGTAACACAGACATACACTGACACCAAGTAACAAAGACATACAATTACACCAAGTAACAAAGACACACACTTACACCAAGTAACACAGACATACACTGTCACCATGTAGCAAAGACATGCACTGATACCCAGTAACATAGAAACACACTTACACAAAGTAACAAAGATATACACTGATACCCAGTAACAAAGACACACACTTACACCACGTCACAAAGACATACACTGACATCCAGTAACAAAGACATACACTGACAGCAAGTCACAAAGACATACACTGATACCCAGTAATACAGACACACACTTCCGCAAAGTAACAAAGACATACACTGACACCAAGTAACAAAGACATACACTTACACCAAGTAACACAGTCATGCACTGACACCAAGTATCAAAGACATACACATACACCAAGTAACAAAGACACACACTTACACCAAGCAACACAGACATACACTGACACCAAGTAACAAAGACATACACTGACACCCAGTAACACAGACACAAACTTACACCAAGTAACAAAGACATACACTGACACCAAGTAACAAAGACATACACTGATACCCAGTAACACAGACACACACATACACCAAGTAACAAAGACACACACTTACACCAAGTAACATAGACACACACTTACACCAAGTAACACAGACACACACTTGCACCAAGTAACAAAGACATACACTGACACCAAGTAACACAGACATACACTTGCACCAAGTAACACAGACATAAACTGACACCAAGTAACAAAGACATAAACTGACACCCAAAAACAAAGACATACACTGACACCAAGTCACAAAGACATACAATGACACCCAGTAACAAAGACATACACTGACACCAAGTCACAAAGACATACACTGACACCAAGTAACACAAACACTCACTTGCACCAACTAACAAAGACATACACTGACACCAAGTAACAAAGACACACAATTACACCAAGTAACAAAGACACACACTTACACCAAGTAACACAGACATACACTGATACCAAGTAACACAGACACACACTTACACCAAATAACAAAGACACACACTTGCACCAAGTAACAAAGACATACACTGACACCAAGTAACACAGACATACACTGACACCAAGTAACAAAGACATACACTGTTACCCAGTAACACAGACACACACTTACACCAAGTAACAAAGACATACACTGATACCAAGTAACACAGACACACACTTACACCAAATAACAAAGACACACACTTGCACCAAGTAACAAAGACATACACTGACACCAAGTAACACAGACATACACTGACACCAAGTAACAAAGACATACACTGTTACCCAGTAACACAGACACACACTTACACCAAGTAACAAAGACATACACTGATACCAAGTAACACAGACACACACTTACACCAAATAACAAAGACACACACTTGCAACAAGTAACAAAGACATACACTGACTCCAAGTAACACAGACATACACTTACACCAAGTAACACAGACATACACTGACACCAAGTAACAAAGACATACAATTACACCAAGTAACAAAGACACACACTTACACCAAGTAACACAGACATACACTGACACCAAGTAACAAAGACATACACTGATACCCAGTAACACAGACATACACTGACACCAAGTAACAAAGACACACACTGATACCCAGTAACAAAGACACACACTTACACCAAGTAACAATGACATACACTGACACCAAGTAACAAAGACATAAATGACACCCAGTAACACAGACACACACGGACACCAAGTAACAAAGACACACATTAAACCAAGTAACACAGACACACACTGACACCCAGTAACACAGACACACACTTACACCAAGTAACAAAGACATACACTGATACCAAGTAACACAGACACACACTTACACCAAATAACAAAGACACACACTTGCACCAAGTAACAAAGACATACACTGACACCAAGTAACACAGACATACACTTACACCAAGTAACACAGAAATACACTGACACCAAGTAACAAAGACATGCAATTACACCAAGTAACAAAGACACACACTTACACCAAGTAACACGGACATACACTGTCACCATGTAGCAAAGACATGCACTGATACCCAGAAACACAGAAACACACTTACACAAAGTAACAAAGATATACACTGATACCCAGGAACAAAGACACACACTTACACCACGTCACAAATACATACATTGAAACCAAGTAACAAAGACATACACTTACACCAAGTAACAAAGACATACACTGATACCCAGTAACACAGACACACACTTACACCAAGTAACAAAGCCATACACTGACACCAAGTTCCAAAGACATACACTTACACCAAGTAACACAGACATACACTGACACCAAGTAACAAAGACATACAATTACACCAAGTAACAAAGAAACACACTTACACCAAGTAACACAGACATACACTGACACCAAGTAACAAAGACATACACTGTTACCCAGTAACACAGACACACACTTTCACCAAGTAACAAAGACGTATACTGATACCAAGTAACACAGACACACACTTACACCAAGTAACACAGACATACACTGACACCAAGTAACAAAGACATACAATGATACCCAGTAGCACAGACACACACTGCGCGGCACATTGGCACAGTGGGTAGCAGCCTCACAGCTCCAGGGACCCGGGCTCGATTCTGGGTACTGCCTTTGCGGAGTTTGCAAGTTCTCCCTGTGTCTGCGTGAGTTTCCTCCGGGTGCTCCGGTTTCTTCCCACATGCCAAAGACTTGCAGGTTGATAGGTTAATTGGCCATTATAAATTGACCCTAGTGTAGCTAAGTGGTAGGGAAATATATAGGGACAGGTGGGGATGTAATAGGAATACGGGATTAGTGTAGGATTAGTATAAATGGGTGGTTGATGGTCGGCACAGACTCGGTTGGCCGAAGGGCCTGTTTAAGTGCTGTATCTCTAAACTAAACTAAATGCTGACACCTAGTGTCACAGACACACACTGACACCCAGTAACACAAACACACACACACTGACACCCAGTAACACAGAGAACCACAGATACACAGTAACAATACATACACTGACACCAAGTAACACAGACACACACTGACAGCAAGTCACAAAGACAGACACTGATACCCAGTAATACAGACACACACTTCCGCAAAGTAACAAAGACATACACTGACACCAAGTAACAAAGACATACACTTTCACCAAGTAACACAATCATGCACTGACACCAAGTAATAAAGACATACACATACACCAAGTAACAAAGACACTCACTTACACCAAGCAACACAGACATACACTGACATCAAGTAACAAAGACATACACTGACACCCAGTAACACAGACACAAACTTACACCAAGTAACAAAGACATACACTGACACCAAGTAACAAAGACATACACTGATACCCAGTAACACAGACACACACTTACACCAAGTAACAAAGACACAAACTGACACCAAGTAACACAGACACACACTTACACCAAGTAACACAGACACACACTTGCACCAAGTAACAAAGACATACACTGACACCAAGTAACACAGACATACACTTACACCAAGTAACACAGACATAAACTGACACCAAGTAACAAAGACATAAACTGACACACAAAAACAAAGACATACACTGACACCAAGTCACAAAGACATACACTGACACCCAGTAACAAAGACATACACTGACACCAAGTCACAAAGACAGACACTGACACCAAGTAACAAAGACACACACTTACACCAAGTAACACAGACATACACTGACACCAAGTAACAAAGACATACACTGTTACCCAGTAACACAGACACACACTTACACCAAATAACAAAGACACACACTTGCACCAAGTAACAAAGACATACACTGACACCAAGTAACACAGACATACACTTGCACCAAGTAACACCGACACACACTTACACCAAATAACAAAGACACACACTTGCACCAAGTAACAAAGACATACACTGACACCAAGTAACACAGACATACACTTGCACCAAGTAACACAGACATACACTGACACCAAATAACAAAGACACACACTTGCACCAAGTAACAAAGACATACACTGACACCAAGTAACAAAGACATACACTGATACCAAGTAACACCGACACACACTTACACCAAATAACAAAGACACACACTTGCACCAAGTAACACAGACATACACTGACACCAAGTAACAAAGACATACAATTACACCAAGTAACAAAGACACACACTTACACCAGGTAACACAGACATACACTGTCACCATGTAGCAAAGACATGCACTGATACCCAGTAACACAGAGACACACTTACACAAAGTAACAAAGATATACACTGATACCCAGGAACAAAGACACACACTTACACCACGTCACAAAGACATACACTGACACCAAGTAACAAAGACATACACTTGCACCAAGTAACACAGACATACACTGACACCAAGGAACAAAGACATACAATTACACCAAGTAACAAAGACACACACTTACACCAAGTAACACAGACATACACTGACACCAAGTAACAAAGACATACACTGATACCCAGTAACACAGACATACACTGACACCAAGTAACAAAGACACACACTGATACCCAGTAACAAAGACACACACTTACACCAAGTAACAATGACATACACTGACACCAAGTAACAAAGACATAAATGACACCCAGTAACACAGACACACACGGACACCAAGTAACAAAGACACACATTAAACCAAGTAACACAGACACACACTGACACCCAGTAACACAGACACACACTTACACCAAGTAACAAAGACATACACTGATACCAAGTAACACAGACACACACTTACACCAAATAACAA
The DNA here is from genome assembly GCF_036365525.1 of Heterodontus francisci. Taxonomy (NCBI): domain Eukaryota; kingdom Metazoa; phylum Chordata; class Chondrichthyes; order Heterodontiformes; family Heterodontidae; genus Heterodontus; species Heterodontus francisci. The sequence continues at coordinate 1,342,934 of NW_027141712.1, read as the reverse complement.
AGACACACACTTGCACCAAGTAACAAAGACATACACTGACACCAAGTAACACAGACATACACTTACACCAAGTAACACAGAAATACACTGACACCAAGTAACAAAGACATGCAATTACACGAAGTAACAAAGACACACACTTACACCAAGTAACACGGACATACACTGTCACCATGTAGCAAAGACATGCACTGATACCCAGAAACACAGAAACACACTTACACAAAGTAACAAAGATATACACTGATACCCAGGAACAAAGACACACACTTACACCACGTCACAAATACATACATTGAAACCAAGTAACAAAGACATACACTTACACCAAGTAACAAAGACATACACTGATACCCAGTAACACAGACACACACTTACACCAAGTAACAAAGCCATACACTGACACCAAGTTCCAAAGACATACACTTACACCAAGTAACACAGACATACACTGACACCAAGTAACAAAGACATACAATTACACCAAGTAACAAAGAAACACACTGACACCAAGTAACACAGACATACACTGACACCAAGTAACAAAGACATACACTGTTACCCAGTAACACAGACACACACTTTCACCAAGTAACAAAGACGTATACTGATACCAAGTAACACAGACACACACTTACACCAAGTAACACAGACATACACTGACACCAAGTAACAAAGACATACAATGATACCCAGTAGCACAGACACACACTGGGCGGCACATTGGCACAGTGGGTAGCAGCCTCACAGCTCCAGGGACCCGGGCTCGATTCTGGGTACTGCCTTTGCGGAGTTTGCAAGTTCTCCCTGTGTCTGCGTGAGTTTCCTCCGGGTGCTCCGGTTTCTTCCCACATGCCAAAGACTTGCAGGTTGATAGGTTAATTGGCCATTATAAATTGACCCTAGTGTAGCTAAGTGGTAGGGAAATATATAGGGACAGGTGGGGATGTAATAGGAATACGGGATTAGTGTAGGATTAGTATAAATGGGTGGTTGATGGTCGGCACAGACTCGGTTGGCCGAAGGGCCTGTTTAAGTGCTGTATCTCTAAACTAAACTAAATGCTGACACCTAGTGTCACAGACACACACTGACACCCAGTAACACAAACACACACACACTGACACCCAGTAACACAGAGAACCACAGATACACAGTAACAATACATACACTGACACCAAGTAACACAGACACACACTGACAGCAAGTCACAAAGACAGACACTGATACCCAGTAATACAGACACACACTTCCGCAAAGTAACAAAGACATACACTGACACCAAGTAACAAAGACATACACTTTCACCAAGTAACACAATCATGCACTGACACCAAGTAATAAAGACATACACATACACCAAGTAACAAAGACACTCACTTACACCAAGCAACACAGACATACACTGACATCAAGTAACAAAGACATACACTGACACCCAGTAACACAGACACAAACTTACACCAAGTAACAAAGACATACACTGACACCAAGTAACAAAGACATACACTGATACCCAGTAACACAGACACACACTTACACCAAGTAACAAAGACACAAACTGACACCAAGTAACACAGACACACACTTACACCAAGTAACACAGACACACACTTGCACCAAGTAACAAAGACATACACTGACACCAAGTAACACAGACATACACTTACACCAAGTAACACAGACATAAACTGACACCAAGTAACAAAGACATAAACTGACACACAAAAACAAAGACATACACTGACACCAAGTAACAAAGACATACACTGACACCAAGTCACAAAGACAGACACTGACACCAAGTAACAAAGACACACACTTACACCAAGTAACACAGACATACACTGACACCAAGTAACAAAGACATACACTGTTACCCAGTAACACAGACACACACTTACACCAAATAACAAAGACACACACTTGCACCAAGTAACAAAGACATACACTGACACCAAGTAACACAGACATACACTTGCACCAAGTAACACCGACACACACTTACACCAAATAACAAAGACACACACTTGCACCAAGTAACAAAGACATACACTGACACCAAGTAACACAGACATACACTTGCACCAAGTAACACAGACATACACTGACACCAAATAACAAAGACACACACTTGCACCAAGTAACAAAGACATACACTGACACCAAGTAACAAAGACATACACTGATACCAAGTAACACCGACACACACTTACACCAAATAACAAAGACACACACTTGCACCAAGTAACAAAGACATACACTGACACCAAGTAACACAGACATACACTTGCACCAAGTAACACAGACATACACTGACACCAAGTAACAAAGACATACAATTACACCAAGTAACAAAGACACACACTTACACCAGGTAACACAGACATACACTGTCACCATGTAGCAAAGACATGCACTGATACCCAGTAACACAGAAACACACTTACACAAAGTAACAAAGATATACACTGATACCCAGTAACAAAGACACACACTTACACCACGTCACAAAGACATACACTGACACCAAGTAACAAAGACATACACTTGCACCAAGTAACACAGACATACACTGACACCAAGGAACAAAGACATACAATTACACCAAGTAACAAAGACACACACTTACACCAAGTAACACAGACATACACTGACACCAAGTAACAAAGACATACACTGATGCCCAGTAACACAGACATACACTGACACCAAGTAACAAAGACACACACTGATAACCAGTCACAAAGACACACACTTACACCAAGTAACAATGACATACACTGACACCAAGTAACAAAGACATAAATGACACCCAGTAACACAGACACACACGGACACCAAGTAACAAAGACACACACTTACACCAAGTAACACAGACACACACTGACACCCAGTAACACAGACACACACTTACACCAAGTAACAAATACATACACTGACACCAAGTAACAAAGACATACACTTACACCAAGTAACAAAGACATACACTGATACCCAGTAATGAAGACAGACACTTACGCCAAGTAACACAGACATACACTGACACGAAGTAACAAAGACATACACTGATACACAGTAACACAGGCACACACAGGCGGGGGGTGGGGGGGGCTCATTGGCGCAGTGCTGAGCACCGCAGCCTCACAGCTCCAGGGACCCGGGTTCGATTCTTTGTACTGCCTGTGCGGAGTTTGCAAGTTCTCCCTGTGTCTGCGTGGGTTTCCTCCAAGTGCTCCGGTTTCCTCCCACATGCCAAAGACTTGCAGGTTGATAGGTTAATTGGCCATCATAAATTGCCCCTAGTATAGGTAGGTGGTAGGGAAATATATAGGGACAGGTGGTGATGTGATAGAAATACTAGATTAGTGTAGGATTAGTATAAATGGGTGTTTGATGGTCGGCACAGACTCGGTGGGCCGAAGTGCCTGTTTGAGTGCTGTATCTCGAAACTAAACTAAATACTGACACCTAGTGTCACAGACACACACTGACAGCCAGTAACACAAACAAACACACACTGACACCCAGTAACCGCATGACGGCTCTCGAGCTGCGGATGGACTCACTTTGGAGCATGCGCGATGCTGAGGAGGTCGTGGATAGCACGTTTCGTGAATTGGTCACACAGCAGATTAGGATTGCTGAGGGAGAAAGGGAATGGGTGACCAAAAGGCAGAGAAAGAGCAGGAAGGCAGCGCAGGAGTCCCCTGCGGTCATCTCCCTCCAAAACAAGTATACCGTTTTGGATACTGTTGAGGGAGATGGCTCACCAGGGGAAGGCAGCAGTAGCCAGGTCCATGGCACCGTGGCTGGCTCTGCTGCTCAGAAGGGCGGGAAAAAGAGTGGAAGGGCTATAGTCGTAGGGGATTCGATTGTAAGGGGAGTAGATAGGCTGTTCTGTGGTCGAAAACGAGGCTCCAGAATGGTATGTTGCCTCCCAGGTGCACGGGTCAGGGACGTCTCAGATCGGCTGCAGAACATTCTAAAGGGGGAGGGTGAACAGCCAGTTGTCATTGTGCACATAGGCACTAATGATATAGGTAAAAAACGGGATGAGGTCCTACATGCAGAGTTTAGGGAGTTAGGAGCCAAGTTAAAAAGTAGGACCTCAAAGGTAGTAATCTCAAGATTACTACCAGTGCCACGTGATAGTCAGAGTAAAAATGAAAGAATAGTCAGGATGAATGCGTGGCTTGAGAGATGGTGCAGGAAGGAGTGGTTCAGATTTTTGGGACATTGGGACCGGTTCTGGGGGAGGTGGGACTATTACAAATTGGACGGTCTACACCTGGGCCGGACTGGAACCAATGTCCTTGGAGGTGCTTTTGCTAACGCTGTTGGGGAGGGTTTAAACTAATGTGGCAGGGGGATGGGAACCAATTGAGGTCAGTTGACAGTAAGGAGGTAGTAACAAAAGCCTGTAAGGAACTAGATAATGAAGTCAGTGTGACTAAGGGGAAGAGCAGGCAGGGAGCAGATGATGAATATAAAGGGACTGGTGGTCTGAGGTGCATTTGTTTTAATGCAAGAAGTGTAGTAGGTAAGGCAGATGAACTTAGGGCTTGGATTAGTACCTGGGAGTATGATGTTATTGCTATTACTGAGACTTGGTTGAGGGAAGGGCATGATTGGCAACTAAATATCCCAGGATATCGATGCTTCAGGCGGGATAGAGAGGGAGGTAAAAGGGGTGGAGGAGTTGCATTACTGGTCAAAGAGGATATCACAGCTGTGCTGAAGGAGGGCACTATGGAGGACTCGAGCAGTGAGGCAATATGGACAGAACTCAGAAATAGGAAGGGTGCGGTAACAATGTTGGGGCTGTACTACAGGCCTCCCAACAGCGAGCGTGAGATAGAGGTACAAATATGTAAACAGATTATGGAAAGATGTAGGAGCAACAGGGTGGTGGTGATAGGAGATTTTAATTTTCCCAACATTGACTGGGATTCGCTTAGTGTTAGAGGTCCAGATGGAGCAGAATTTGTAAGGAGCATCCAGGAGGGTTTTCTAGAGCAGTATGTAAATAATCCAACTCGGGAAGGGGCCATCCTGGACCTGGTGTTGGGGAATGAGCCCGGCCAGGTTGTTGAAGTTTCAGTAGGGGACTACTTTGGGAATAGTGATCACAATTCCGTAAGCTTTAAAATACTCATGGACAAAGACGAGAGTGGTCCAAAAGGGAGAGTGCTAAATTGGGGGAAGGCCAACTACACCAAAATTCGGCAGGAGCTGGGAAATGTAGATTGGGAGCAGCTGTTTGAAGGTAAATCCACATGTGATATGTGGGAGGCTTTTAAAGAGAGGTTGATTAGCGTGCAGGAGAGACATGTTCCTGTGAAAATGAGGGATAGAAATGGCAAGATTAGGGAACCATGGATGACAGGTGAAATTGTGAGACTAGCTAAGAGGAAAAAGGAAGCATACATAAGGTCTAGGCGGCTGATGAAAGACGAAGCTTTGAAAGAATATCGGGAATGTAGGACCAATCTGAAACGAGGAATTAAGAGGGCTAAAAGGGGTCATGAAATATCTTTAGCAAACAGGGTTAAGGAAAATCCCAAAGCCTTTTATTCATATATAAGGAGAAAGAGGGTAACTAGAGAAAGGATTGGCCCACTAAAGGACAAAGGAGGAATGTTATGCTTGGACTCAGAGAAAATGGGTGAGATTCTAAACGAGTACTTTGCATCGGTATTCACCGAGGAGAGGGACATGACGGATGTTGAGGTTAGGAACAGATGTTTGATTACTCTAGGTCAAGTCGGCATAAGGAGGGAGGAAGTGTTGGGTATTCTAAAGGGCATTCAGGTGGACAAGTCCCCAGGTCCGGATGGGATCTATCCCAGGTTACTGAGGGAAGCGAGAGAGGAAATAGCTGGGGCCTTAACAGATATCTTTGCAGCATCCTTAAACACGGGTGAGGTCCCGGAGGACTGGAGAATTGCTAATGTTGTCCCCTTGTTTAAGAAGGGTAGCAGGGATAATCCAGGTAATTATAGACCGGTGAGCCTGACGTCAGTGGTAGGGAAGCTGCTGGAGAAGATACTGAGGGATAGGATCTATTCCCATTTGGAAGAAAATGGGCTCATCAGTGATAGGCAACATGGTTTTGTGCAGGGAAGGTCATGTCTTACCAACTAAATAGAATTCTTTGAGGAAGTGACAAAGTTGATTGATGAGGGAAGGGCTGTCGATGTCATATACATGGACTTCAGTAAGGCGTTTGATAAGGTTCCCCATGGCAGGCTGATGGAGAAAGTGAAGGCGCTTGGGGTCCAAGGTGTACTAGCTAGATGGATAAAGAACTGGCTGGGCAACAGGAGACAGAGAGTAGCAGTAGAAGGGAGTTTCTCAAAATGGAGACGTGTGACCAGTGGTGTTCCACAGGGATCCGTGCTGGGACCACTGTTGTTTGTGATATACATTAATGATTTGGAGGAAAGTATAGGTGGACTGATTAGCAAATTTGCAGACGACACTAAGATTGGTGGAGTAGCAGATAGTGAAGGGGACTGTCAGAAAATACAGCAGAATATAGATAGATTGGAGAGTTGGGCAGAGAAATGGCAGATGGAGTTCAATCAGGGCAAATGCGAGGTGATGCATTTTGGAAGATCCAATTCAAGAGTGAACTATACAGTAAATGGAAAAGTCCTGGGGAAAATTGATGTCCGGAGAGATTTGGGTGTTCAGGTCCACTGTTCCCTGAAGGTGGCAACGCAGGTAAATAGAGTGGTCAAGAAGGCATACGGCATGCTTTCCTTCATCGGACGGGGCATTGAGTACAAGAGTTGGCAGGTCATGTTACAGTTGTATAGGACTTTGGTTCGGCCACATTTGGAATACTGCGTACAGTTCTGGTCGCCACATTATCAAAAGGATGTGGATGCTTTGGAGAGGGTGCAGAGGAGGTTCACCAGGATGTTGCCTGGTATGGAGGGCGCTAGCTATGAAGAGAGGTTGAGCAGATTAGGATTATTTTCATTAGAAAGACGGAGGTTGAGGGGGGACCTGATTGAGGTGTACAAAATCATGAGAGGTATAGACACGGTGGATAGCAAGAGGCTTTTTCCCAGAGTGGGGGTTTCAATTACTAGAGGACACGAGTTCAAAGTGAAAGGGGAAAAGTTTAGGGGGGATATGCGTGGAAAGTTCTTTACGCAGAGGGTGGTGGGCACCTGGAACGCATTGCCAGCGGAGGTGGTAGATGCGGGCACGATGGAGTCTTTTAAGATGTATCTAGACAGATACATGAATGGGCAGGAAGAAAAGAGATACAGAACCTTAGAAAATAGGCGACATGTTTAGAGAGAGGATCTGGATCGGCGCAGGCTTGGAGGGCCGAAGGGCCTGTTCCTGTGCTGTAATTATCTTTGTTCTTTTGTTCTTTGTTCTAACACAGAGAACCACTGATCCACAGTAACAAAGACATACACTGACACCAAGTAACACAGACACACACTGACACCCAGTAACAAAGACATACACTGACACCAAGTAATAAAGACTTACATTGATACCAAGTCACAAAGACATACACTGATACGCAGTGACACAGACACACACTGACACCAAGTAACAAAGACATACACTGACACCAAGTAACAATGGCATACACTTACACAAAGTAACAAAGACACACACTTACACCAAGTGACACAGACATACACTTGCACAAAGTAACACAGACACACACTGACACCCAGTAACAAAGACATACACTGACACCAAGTAACAAAGACATACACTTACACCAAGTAACAAAGACATACACTGACACCAAGTAACAAAGACATACACTGATACCCAGTAACACAGACACACACTTACACCAAGTAACAAAGACAGACACTGACACCAAGTAACAAAGACACAAACTGACACCCAGTAACACAGACACACACGGACACCAAGTAACACAGACACACACTGACACCCAGTAACAAAGACATACACTGACACCAAGTAGCACAGACATACACTTACACCAAGTAACAAAGACATACACTGACACCAAGTAACAAAGAGATACACTGATACCCAGTAACACAGACACACAGTTACACCAAGTAACAAAGACAGACACTGATACCCAGTAACACAGACACACACTTACACCAAGTAACACAGACATACACTGACACCAAGTAACAAAGACATACACTGATACCGAGTAACACAGACACACACTTTGACCAAGTAACAAAGACAGAGACTGATACCCAGTAACACAGACACACACTTACACCAAGTAACAAAGACATACACTGACACTAAGTAACAAAGACATAAACTGACACCCAGTAACACAGACACACACGGACACCCAGTAACAAAGACACACACTTACACCAAGTAACACAGACACACACTGACACCCAGTAACACAGACACACACTTACACCAAGTAACAAAGACATACACTGACACCAAGTAACAAAGGCATACACTTACACCAAGTCACAAAGACATACACTGATACCCAGTAACACAGGCACACACTGGGGGGTGGCGGGGGGGCACATTGGCGCAGTGGTTCGCACCGCAGCCTCACAGCTCCAGGGACCCGGGTTCGATTCTGGGCGCTGCCTGCGCGGCGTTTGCAAGATCTCCCTGTGTCTGCGTGAGTTTCCTCCGGGTGCTCCGGTTTCCTCCCACATGCCAAAGACTTGCAGGTTGATAGGTTAATTGGCCATCATAAATTGCCCCTAGTATAGGTAGGTGGTAGGGAAATAGTTAGGGACAGGTGGGGATGTGATATAAATACGGGATTAGTGTAGGATTAGTATAAATGTTTGGTTGATGGTTGGCACAGACTCGGTGGGCCGAAGGGCCCTTTTAAGTGCAGTATCTCCAAACTAAACTAAATACTGACACCTAGTGTCACAGACACACACTGACACCCTGTAAAAAAGACAAACACTGATACCAAGTCACAAAGACATAAACTGATACCAGGTCACAAAGACATACACTGATGCCCAGTAACAAAGACACACACTGACACCAAGTAACAAAGGCATACACTTACACCAAGTAACAAAGACACACACTTACACCAAGTAACACAGACATACACTGACACCAAGTAACAAAGACAGACAATTCCAGCAAGTAACAAAGACATACACTTACACCAAGTATTTTGACATACACTGACACCAAGTAACAAAGACATACACTGATACCCAGTAACACAGACACACACTTATACCCAGTAACACAGACACACACTTAGACCAAGTAACACAGACACACACTGACACCCAGTAACAAAGACATACACTGACACCAAGTAATAAAGACTTACATTGATACCAAGTCACAAAGACATACACTGATACGCAGTGACACAGACACACACTGACACCAAGTAACAAAGACATACACTGACACCAAGTAACAATGGCATACACTTACACAAAGTAACAAAGACACACACTTACACCAAGTGACACAGACATACACTTGCACAAAGTAACACAGACACACACTGACACCCAGTAACAAAGACATACACTGACACCAAGTAACAAAGACATACACTTACATCAAGTAACAAAGACATACACTGATACCCAGTAACACAGACACACACTTACACCAAGTAACAAAGACAGACACTGACACCAAGTAACAAAGACACAAACTGACACCCAGTAACACAGACACACACGGACACCAAGTAACACAGACACACACTGACACCCAGTAACAAAGACATACACTGACTCCAAGTAACAAAGACATACACTTACACCAAGTAACAAAGACATACACTGACACCAAGTAACAAAGACATACACTGATACCCAGTAACACAGACACACACTTACACCAAGTAACAAAGACAGACACTGAAACCCAGTAACACAGACACACACTTACACCAAGTAACACAGACATACACTGACACCAAGTAACAAAGACATACACTGACACCAAGTAACAAAGACATACACTGATACCCAGTAACACAGACACACACTTACACCAAGTAACAAAGACAGACACTGACACCAAGTAACAAAGACACAAACTGACACCCAGTAACACAGACACACACCGACACCAAGTAACACAGACACACACTGACACCCAGTAACAAAGACAAACACTGACACCCAGTAACACAGACACACACGAACACCAAGTAACACAGACACACACTGACACCCAGTAACACAGACACACACTTACACCAAGTAACAAAGATATACACTGACACCAAGTAACAAAGACATACACTTACACCATGTAACACAGACATGCACTGACACCAAGTAACAAAGACATACACTGACACCAAGTAAAAAGACATAAACTTACACCAAGTAACAAAGACATGCACTGACACCAAGTAACAAAGACATACACTGATACCCAGTAACACAGACACACACTTCCACCAAGTAACAAAGACATACACTGACACCAAGTCACAAAGACACACACTGACACCCAGTAACAAAGATATACACTCACACCAAGTCACAAAGACATACACTGATACCCAGTAACACAGGCACACAGTTACAACAAGTAACACAGACATCCACTGACACCAAGTAACAGAGACATACACTGACACCCAGTAACATAGACACACACTTACACCAAGTAACAAAGACAGACACTGATACCCAGTAACAGAGACACGCACTTACACAATGTAACAAAGACATACACTGACACCAGGTAACAAAGACATTCACTGACACCCAGTAACACAGACATACACGGACACCAAGTAACACAGACACACACTTACACCAAGTAAAAAGGCATACATTGACTCCAAGTAACAAAGACATACACTTACACCAAGTAACAAAGACATACACTGACACCAAGTAACAAAGACATACACTGACACCCAGTAACACAGACAAACACTTACACCAAGTAACAAAGACATACACTGATACCCAGTAACACAGACACACACTTACACCATGTAACACAGACATACGCATACACCAAGTAACAACAACACACACTTACACCAAGGAACACAGACGTACACTTACACCAATTATTTTGACATACACTGACACCAAGTAACAAAGACATACACTGATACCCAGTAACTCAGACATACACTTACACCAAGTCACAAAGACACACACTGACACCCAGTAACAAAGACATACACTGACACCAAGTCACAAAGACATACACTGATACCCAGTAACACAGTCACACAGTTACAACAAGTAACACAGACATACACTGACACCAAGTAACAAAGACATACACTGATACCCAGTAACACAGACACACACGGACACCAAGTAACAAAGACTCACACTGATACCCAGTAACACAGACACACACGGACACCAAGTAACAAAGACACACACTTACACCAAGTAACACAGACACACACTGACACCCAGTAACACAGACACACACTGACACCTAGTAACACAGACATACACTGACACCAAGTAACAAAGACACACACTGACACCCAGTAACACAGACACACAGTGACACCAAGTAACACAGACACATACTGACACCAAGTAACACAGACATACACTGACACCAAGTAACACAGACATACACTGACACCAAGTAACAAAGACATACACTGAAACCAAGTAACAAAGACATACACTTACACCAAGTTAGAAAGACACACACTTACACCAAGTAACACATACATACACTGACACTAAGTAACAAAGACAGACAATTACACTGAGGAACAAAGACATACCCTTACACCAAGTATTTTGACATACACTGACACCAAGTAACAAAGACATACACTGATACCCAGTAACACAGACACACACTTACACCAAGTAACAAAGACATACACTGACACCAAGTCACAAAGACACAAACTGACACCCAGTAACAAAGACATACACTGACACCAAGTAACAAAGACATACACTGATACCCAGTAACACAGACACACACGGACACCAAGTAACAAAGACACACACTTACATCAAGTAGCACAGATGCACACTGACACCCAGTAACACAGACACACACTTACACCAAGTAACACAGACACAGACTGACACCCAGTAAAACTGACATACACTTACACCAAGTAACAAAGACATACACTGACACCAAGTAACAAAGACATACACTTACACCAAGTAAGACAGACATACACTGACACCAAGTAACAAAGACATACACTGATACCCAGTAACACAGACACACACTTAGAACAAGTAACACAGACATACACTTACACCAGGTAACACAGACATACACTGACACCAAGTAACAAAGACATACACTGACAACAAGTAACAAAGACATACACTTACACCAAGTAACAAAGACATACACTTACACCAAGTAGCAAAGACGTACACTGACACCAAGTAACAAAGACATACACTGACACCAAGTAACAAAGACATACACTCACACCAAGTCACAAAGACATACACTGATACCCAGTAACACAGTCACACAGTTACAACAAGTAACACAGACATACACTGACACCAAGTAACAGAGACATACACTGACACCCAGTAACAGAGACACACACTTACACCAAGTAACAAAGACAGACACTGATACCCAGTAACAGAGACACGCACTTACACAATGTAACAAAGACATACACTGTCACCAGGTAACAAAGACATTCACTGACACCCAGTAACACAGACATACACGGACACCAAGTAACACAGACACACAATTACACCAAGTAAAAAGGCATACATTGACACCAAGTAACAAAGACATACACTTACACCAAGTAACAAAGACATACACTGACACCAAGTAACAAAGACATACACTGACACCCAGTAACACAGACAAACACTTACACCAAGTAACAAAGACATACACTGATACCCAGTAACACAGACACACACTTACACCATGTAACACAGACATACGCATACACCAAGTAACAACAACACACACTTACACCAAGTAACACAGACATACACTTACACCAATTATTTTGACATACACTGACACCAAGTAACAAAGACATACACTGATACCCAGTAACTCAGACATACACTTACACCAAGTCACAAAGACACACACTGACACCCAGTAACAAAGACATACACTGACACCAAGTCACAAAGACATACACTGATACCCAGTAACACAGTCACACAGTTACAACAAGTAACACAGACATACACTGACACCAAGTAACAAAGACATACACTGATACCCAGTAACACAGACACACACGGACACCAAGTAACAAAGACACACACTGATACCCAGTAACACAGACACACACGGACACCAAGTAACAAAGACACACACTTACACCAAGTAACACAGACACACACTGACACCCAGTAACACAGACACACACTGACACCAAGTAACACAGACATACACTGACACCAAGTAACAAAGACACACACTGACAACCAGTAACACAGACACACACTGACACCAAGTAACACAGACACACACTGACACCAAGTAACACAGACATACACTGACACCAAGTAACACAGACATACACTGACAGCAAGTAACAAAGACATACACTGAAACCAAGTAACAAAGACATACACTTACACCATGTTAGAAAGACACACACTTACACCAAGTAACACATACATACACTGACACCAAGTAACAAAGACAGACAATTACACTAAGGAACAAAGACATACCCTTACACCAAGTATTTTGACATACACTGACACCAAGTAACAAAGACATACACTGATACCCAGTAACACAGACACACACTTACACCAAGTAACAAAGACATACACTGACACCAAGTCACAAAGACACAAACTGACACCCAGTAACAAAGACATACACTGACACCAAGTAACAAATACATACACTGATACCCAGTAACACAGACACACACGGACACCAAGTAACAAAGACACACACTTACACCAAGTAGCACAGATACACACTGACACCCAGTAACACAGACACTCACTTACACCAAGTAACACAGACACAGACTGACACCCAGTAACACTGACATACACTTACACCAAGTAACAAAGACATACACTGACACCAGGTAACAAAGACATACACTTACACCAAGTAAGACAGACATACACTGACACCAAGTAACAAAGACATACACTGATACCCAGTAACACAGACACACACTTAGAACAAGTAACACAGACATACACTTACACCAAGTAACACAGACATACACTGACACCAAGTAACAAAGACATACACTGACACCAAGTAACAAAGACATACACTTACACCAAGTAACAAAGACACACACTTACACCAAGTAAAACAGACATACACTGACACCAAGTAACAAAGACAGACAATTACACCAAGTAACAAAGACATACACTTACACCAAGTATTTTGACATACACTGACACCAAGTAACAAAGACATGCACTGATACCCAGTAACGCAGACACACACTTACACCAAGTAACAAAGACATACACTGACACCAAGTCACAAAGACACACACTGACACCAAGTAACAAAGACATACAGTGATACCCAGTAACACAGACACACACTTACACCAAGTAACACAGACATCCACTGACACCAAGTAACAAAGACATACACTTAGAATTAGAACATTACAGCGCAGTACAGGCCCTTCAGCCCTCGATGTTGCGCCGACCTGTGAAACCATCTGACCTACACTATTCCATTTTCATCCATGTGTCTATCCAATGTCCACTTAAATGCCCTTAAAGTTGGCGAATCTACTACTGCTGCAGGCAGGGCGTTCCACGCCCTTACTACTCTCTGAGTAAAGAAACTACCTCTCACATCTGTCCTATATCTATCACCCCTCAACTTGAAGCTATGTCCCCTCGTGTTTGCCATCACCATCCGAGGAAAAAGACGCTCACTATCCACCCTATCTAACCCTCTGATTATCTTATATGTCTCTATTAAGTCACCTCTCCTCCTCCTTCTCTCCAACGAAAACAACCTCAAGTCCCTCAGCCTTTCCTCGTAAGACCTTCCCTCCATACCAGGCAACATCCTAGTAAATCTCTTCTGCACCCTTTCCATAGCTTCCACATCCTTCCTATAATGCGGTGACCAGAACTGCACACAATACTCCAGGTGCGGCTGCACCAGAGTTTTGTACAGCTGCAGCATGACCTCGTGGCTCCGAAACTCGATCCCCTTACTAATAAAAGCTAACACGCCATATGCCTTCTTAACAGCCCTATTAACCTGGTTAGCAACCTTCAGGGATTTATGCACCTGGACACCAAGTTCTCTCTGTTCATCAACACTACCAAGAATCCTCCCATTAGCCCAGTACTCTGCATTCCTGTTACTCCTTCCAAAGTGAATCACCTCACACTTTTCCGCATTAAACTCCATTTGCCATCTCTCAGCCCAGCTCTGCAGCCTATCTATGTCTCTCTGTACCCGACAACATCCTTCGGCACTATCCACAACTCCACCGACCTTAGTGTCATCTGCAAATTTACTAACGCACCCTTCTGCACCCTCTTCCAGGTCATTTATAAAAATGACAAAGAGCAGTGACCCCAAAACAGATCCTTGCGGTGCACCACTAGTAACTAAACTCCAGGATGAACATTTGCCATCAACCACCACCCTCTGTCTTCTTTCAGCGAGCCAATTTCTGATCCAAAGCTCTAAATCGCCTTCAACCCCATACTTCCGTATTTTCTGCAATAGCCTACCGTGGGGAACCTTATCAAACGCCTTACTGAAATCCATATACACCACATCCACTGCTTCACCCTCATCCACCTGTTTGGTCACCTTCTCGAAAAACTCAATAAGGTTTGTGAGGCACGACCTACCCGTCACAAAACCGTGCTGTCTATCTCTAATGTACTTATTCTTTTCAAGATGATTATAAATCCTGTCTCTTATAACCTTTTGTAACATTTTACCCACAACCGAAGTAAGGCTCACAGGTCTATAATTACCAGGGCTGTCTCTACTCCCCTTCTTGAACAAGGGGACAACATTTGCAATCCTCCAGTCTTCCGGCACTATTCCTGTCGACAATGACGACATAAAGATCAAGGACAAAGGCTCTGCAATCTCCTCCCTAGCTTCCCAGAGAATCCTAGGATAAATCCCATCTGACCCAGGGGACTTATATATTTTCACACCTTCCAAAATTGCTATCACCTCCTCCTTGTGAACCTCAATCCCATCTAGCCTCGTAGCCTGAATCTCAGTATTCTCAACAACATTTTCTTTCTCTACTGTAAATACTGAAGCAAAATATTCATTTAACACTTCCCCTATCTCCTCTGATTCCACACACTACTTCCCACTACTATCCTTGATTGGCCCTAATCTTCCTCTAGTCATTCTTTTATTCCTGATATACCTATCGAAAGCCTGAGGGTTTTCCCTGATCCGATCCACCAATGACTTCTCGTGTCCTCTCCTTGCTCTTCTTAGCTCTCCCTTTAGATCCTTCCTGGCTAGCTTGTAGCTCTCAAGCGCCCTAACTGAGCCTTCACGTCTCATCCTAACATAAGACTTCTTCTTCCTCTTGACAAGCGCTTCAACTTCTTTAGTAAACCACGGCTCCCTCGCATGACAACTTCCTCCCTGCCTCACAGGTACATACTTATCAAGGACACGCAGTAGCTGCTCCTTGAATAAGCTCCACATTTCGATTGTTCCCATCCCCTGCAGTTTCCTTCCCCATCCTACGCATCCTAAATCTTGCCTAATCGCATCATAATTTCCTTTCCCCCAGTTATAATTGTTGCCCTGCGGTATATACCTGTCCCTGCCTATCGCTAAGGTAAACCTAACCGAATTGTGATCACTATCACCAAAGTGCTCACCTACATCTAAATCTAACACCTGGCCGGGTTCATTTCCCAGTACCAAATCCAATGTGGCATCGCCCCTGGTTGGCCTGTCTACATACTGTGTCAGAAAACACTCCTGCACACACTGGACAAAAACTGACCCATCTAAAGTACTCGAACTATAGTATTTCCAGTCGATATTTGGAAAGTTAAAGTCCCCCATAACAACTACCCTGTTACTCTCACCCCTGTCGAGAATCATCTTCGCTATCCTTTCCTCTACATCTCTGGAACTATTCGGAGGTCTATAAAAGACTCCCAACAGGGTAACCTCACCTCTCCTGTTTCTAACCTCAGCCCATACTACCTCAGTAGACGAGTCCTCAAACGTCCTTTCTTTCGCTGTAATACTCTCCTTGATTAACAATGCCACCCCCCCCCCCCCCCCCCCTCTTTTACCATCTTCTCTGTTCTTACTGAAACATCTAAATCCCGGAATCTGCAACATCCATTCCTGCCCCTGCTCTACCCATGTCTCCGAAATGGCCACTACATCGAGATCCCAGGTACCAACCCATGCTGCAAGCTCACCCACCTTATTCCGGATGCTCCTGGCGTTGAAATAGACACACTTTAAACCAGGTTCTTGCTTGCCAGTGCCCTCTTGCGTCCTTGTAACCATATCCCTGACCTCACTACTCTCAACATCCTGTACACTGGCACTACAATTTAGGTTCCCATTCCCCTGCTGAATTAGTTTAAACCCCCCCCCCCCCCCCCGAAGAGCACTAGCAAACCTCCCCCCCCAGGATATTGGTACCCCTCTGGTTAAGGTGAAGACCATCGTGTTTGTACAGGTCCCACCTACCCCAGAAAGAGCCCCAATTATCCAGGAAACCAAAACTCTCCCTCCTGCACCATGCCGGCAGCCACGTGTTCAACTCCTCTCTCTCCCTCTTCCTCGCTTCGCTATCACGTGGCACGGGCAACAACCAAGAGATAACAACTCTGTTTGTTCTCGCTCTAAGCTTCCACCCTAGCTCCCTAAATTTCTGTCTTAAATCCCCATCTCTCTTCCTACCTATGTCGTTGGTGCCTATGTGGACCACGACTTGGGGATGCTCCCCCTCCCCATTAAGGATCCCAAAAACACGATCCGAGACATCACGAACCCTGGCACCTGGGAGGCAACATACCAACCGTGAGTCTCTCTCCTTCCCACAGAACCTCCTATCTGTTCCCCTAGTATGGAGTCCCCAATGACTAATGTTCTGCTCCTCTTCCCCCTTCCCTTCTGAGCAACAGGGACAGACTCTGTGCCAGATATCTCCACCCCATTGCTTACCCCTGGTAAGTCGTCCCCCGCAACAGTATCCAAAACGGTATACCTGTTGTTGAGGGAAACGGCCACAGGGGATCCCTGCACTGCCTGTTGGTTCCCTCTCCTTCCCCTGACGGTAACCCATCTACCTACCTCTTTTACCTGAGGTGTGACTACCTCCCCATAACTCCTCTCAATAACCTCCTCCGCCTCCGGAATGATCCGAAGTTCATCCAGCACCAGCTCCTGTTCCCTAACGCGGTTCTCGAGGAGCTGGAGTTGGGTGCACTTCCCACAGATGCAGTCAGCAGGGACACTCTTGGCGAATCTGACCTCCCACATTCTGCAGGAGGAACATACAACTGCCTTAACCTCCATTCCCACTTTTCCAAATTCCCAACAAATCTACTGAAAAAACAAACAAAAAAAAAAAGTCAAAACTTGTTAGGTTAGCAATCCAACGGACAGAACTTCCTAAATAAAAAGCTTACCATTTCAACACACCAGAGTCCTTTTTTTTGGTTAGAGGAGGAGGGTGGGTGGGAGACACTACACGTGTAGTGTCTCGGGTACAGCCACCACACAAATATATACCTTTTTGCTTACCCAGCAGTCCCCTGGCCCTCCGAAAACAAAAGGGAATTCACTTTCAAACTTATGCTGAAATTGACTTCACAGCTGGAAGCCCGTTCACGCACCTCCGTTGCTATCCAAGCTGCAGTCAACGAAACTAAACACTGATGCCCAGTAACACAGACACACACTTACACCAAGGAACAAAGACAGTCACTGATACCCAGTAACACAGTCACACACTTACACCAAGTAACAAAGACATACACTGACACCCAGTAACAAAGCCATACACTGACACCCAGGAACACAGACACACACGGACACCAAGTAACAAAGACACACACTTACACCAAGTAACACAGACACACACTGACACCCAGCAACACAAACAAACACACTGACACCAAGTAACACAGACATAAACTGACACCAAGTAACAAAGACATACACCGATACCAAGTCACAAAGACATACACTGATGCCTAGTAACAAAGACACACACTTACACCAAGTAACACAGACATACACTGACACCAAGTAACAAAGACAGACAATTACACCAAATAACAAAGACATACACTTACACCAAGTATTTTGACATACACTGATACCAAGTTACAAAGACATACACTGATACCAAGTCACAAAGACCTGCACTGATGCCCAGTAACACAGACACACACTGACACCAAGTAACAAAGACATACACTGACACCAAGTAACAAAGACAGACACTTACAGCAAGAAACAAAGACACACACTTACACCAAGTAACGCAGACATACACTGACACCAAGTAACAAAGACAGACAATTACACCAAGTAACAAAGACATTCACTTACACCAAGTATTTTGACATGTACTGACACCAAGTAACAAAGGCATGCACTGATACCCAGTAACACAGATACACACTGGGCGGCACAGTGGCGCAGTGGTTAGCACTGCAGCCTCACAGCTCCAGGGACCCGGGATCGATTCTGGGTACTGCCTGTGCGGAGTTTGCAAGTTCTCCCTGTGTCTGCGTGGGTTTCCTCCGTGTGCTCCGGTTTCCTCCCACATGCCAAAGACTTGCAGGTTGGTAGGTTAATTGGCCATCATAAATTGCCCCTAGTATAGGTAGGTGGTAGGGAAATATATAGGGACAGGTGGGGATGTGATAGGAATACGGGATTAGTATAAATGGGTGGTTGATGGTCGGCACAGACTCGGTGGGCCGAAGGGCCTGTGAAAGTGCTGCATCTCTAAACTAAACTAAATACTGACACCTAGTGTCAAAGATACACACTGACACCCAGTGACACAAACAAACACACACTGACACCCAGTAACACAGAGACACACTGATCAACAGTAACAAAGACATACACTGACAACAAGTAACACAGACACACACTGACACCCAGTAACAAAGACATGCACTGACACCAATTCACAAAGACATACACTGACACCAAGTAACAAAGACAGACAATTACAAAAAGTAACAAAGACATTCACTTACACCAAGTATTTTGACATGCACTGACACCAAGTAACAAAGACATACACTGATACCCAGTAACACAGGCACACACTGGGGGGGCACATTGGCGCAGTGGTTAGCAATGCAGCCTCAGAGCTCCAGGGACCCGGGTTCGATTCTGGGTACTGCCTGTGCGGAGTTTGCAAGTTCTCCCTGTGTCTGCGTGGGTTTCCTCCGGGTGCTCAGGTTTCCTCCCACATGCCAAAGACTTGCAGGTTGATAGGTTATTTCGCCATTACAAATTGCCGCTAGTATAGGTAGGTGGGAGGGAAATATATAGGGACAGGTGGGGATGTGATAGGAATCCGGGATTAGTGTAGGCTTAGTATAAATGGGTGGTTGATGGTCGGCACAGACACGGTGGGCCGAAGGGCCTGTTAAAGTGCTGTATCCCTAAACTAAACTAAATACTGACACCTAGTGTCACAGATACACACTGACACCCAGTAACACTGATAAACACTGATAAACTGGAACAAAGACAAACACTGACACCAAGTAACACAGACACACACTGACACCCAGTAACAAAGACAGTCACTGACACCAAGGAACAAAGACATACACTTACACCAAGTAACAAAGACATACAATTACACCAAGTATTTCGACATACACTGACACCAAGTAACAAAGACATCCACTGATACCCAGTGATACAGACACACACTTCCACCAAGTAACAAAGACATACACTGACAACAAGTC
Source organism: Heterodontus francisci (assembly GCF_036365525.1). Classification (NCBI taxonomy): domain Eukaryota; kingdom Metazoa; phylum Chordata; class Chondrichthyes; order Heterodontiformes; family Heterodontidae; genus Heterodontus; species Heterodontus francisci. The sequence continues at coordinate 1,322,031 of NW_027141712.1, read as the reverse complement.
ACAAAGACACACACTGACACCCAGTAACAAAGACATACACTGACACCAAGTCATAAATACATACACTGATACCCAGTAACACAGACACACACTTACACCAAGTAACACAGACATACACTGACACCCAGTAACACAGACACACACTTACACCAAGTCACAAAGACATACACGGACACCCATTAACAAAGACATACACTGACACCCAGTAACACAGACACACACGGACACCAGGTAACAAAGACACAGACTTACACCAAGTAACACAGACACACACTGACACCCAGTAACACAGACACACAATTACACCAAGTAACACAGACATACACTGACACCAAGTAACAAGGACATACACTGATACCCAGTAACACAGACACACACTGACACCAAGTAACAAAGACATACACTGATACCCAGTAACACAGGCACACACTGGGGGGGCACATTGGCGCAGTGATTCGCACCGCAGCCTCACAGCTCCAGGGACCCGGGTTCGATTATGGGTACTGCCTGTGCGGAGTTTGCAAGTTCTCCCTGTGTCTGCGTGGGTTTCCTCCGCGTGCTCCTGTTTCCTCCCACATGCCAAAGACTTGCAGGTTGATAGGTTAATTGGCCATCATAAATTGCCCCTAGTATAGGTAGGTGGTAGGGAAATATATAGCAACAGGTGGGGATGTGATAGGAATACGGGATTAGTGTTGGATTAGTATAAATGGGTGGTTGATGGTCGGCACAGACTCGGTGGGCCGAAGGGCCTGATAATTTTCTGTATCTCTAAACTAAACTAAATACTGACACCTAGTGTCACAGATACACACTGACACCCAGTAACACAAACAAACACACACTGACACCCAGTAACACAGACAAACACTGATAAACAGTAACAAAGACATACACTGACACCAAGTAACACAGACACACACTGACACCCAGTAACAAAGACATGCACTGACACCAAGTCACAAAGACATACACTGATACCCAGTAACACAGACACACACTGACACCAAGTAACAAAGAAAGACAATCACACCAAGTAACAAAGACACACACTTACACCAAGTATTTTGACATACACTGACACCAAGTAACACAGACATACACTGATACCCAGTAACACAGACACACACTTACACCAAGTAACAAAGACATACACTGACACCAAGTCACAAAGACACACACTGACACCCAGTAACAAAGACATGCACTGACACCCAGTAACACAGACACACACGGACACCAAGTGACAAAGGCACAGACTTACACCAAGTAACACAGACACACACTGACACCCAGTAACATAGACACACACTGACACCAAGTAACACAGACATACACTGACACCAAGCAACGAAAACACACACTGACACTCAGTAACAAAGACATACACTGACACCCAGTAACAAAGACATGCACAGACACCCAGTAACACAGACACACACGGACACCAAGTGACAAAGACACACACTTACACCAAGTAACACAGACATGCACTGTAACCAAGTAACAAAGACACACACTGACACCCAGTAACAAAGACATACACTGATACCCAGTAACACAGGCACACACTTGGGTGGGGGGGGGGGCACATTGGCGCAGTGGTTAGCACCGTACCCTCACAGCTCCAGGGACCCGTTTTCGATTCTGGGTACTGCCTGCGCGGAGTTTGCAAGTTCTCCCGTTGTCTGCGTGGGTTTCCTCCGGGTGCTCCGGTTTCCTCCCACATGCCAAAGACTTGCAGGTTGATCGGTTACTTGGCCATCATAAATTGCCCCTAGTATAGGTAGGTGGCAGGGAAATATATAGGGACAGGTGGGGATGTGATAGGAATACGGGATTAGTGTAGGATTAGTATAAATGGGTGGTTGATTGTCGGCACAGACTCGGTGGGCCGAAGGGCCGGTGAAAGTGCTGTACCTCTAAACTAAACTAAATACTGACACTTAGTGTCACAGATACACACTGACACACAGTAACACAAACAAACACAAACTGACACCCAGTAACACAGAGAAACACTGATAAACAGTAACAAAGACATAGACTGACATCAAGTAACACAGACTCACACTGACACCCAGTAACAAAGACATACACTGATACCAAGTCACAAAGACATACACTGACACCCAGTAACACAGACACACACTGACACCAAGTAACCAAGGCATACACTGACACCAAGTAACAAAGACTTACACTTACACCAAGTAACAAAGACATACACTTGCACCAAGTATTTTGACATACACTGATACCAAGTCACAAAGACATACACTGACACCCAGTAACAAAGACATACACTGATACCAAGTCACAAAGACGTACACTGATACCCAGTAACACAGACACACACTGACACCAAGTAACAAAGACATACACTGACACCAAGTCACAAAGACTTACACTTACACCAAGTAACAAAGACATACACTGACACCAAGTCACAAAGACATACACTGATACTCAGTAACACAGACACACACTTACACCAAGTAACACAGACATACACTGACACCCAGTAACACAGACACACACTTACACCAAGTAACAAAGACATAAACTGACACCCAGTTACAAAGACATACACTGACACCCAGTAACGCAGACACACACTGACACCAAGTAACAAAGACACACACTTACACCAAGTAACAAAGACATACACTGACACCAAGTCACAAAGACATACATTGATACCCAGTAACACAGACACACACTGACACCAAGTAACAAAGACAGACAATTACACCAAGTAACAAAGACACACACTTACACCAAGTATTTTGACATACACTGACAACAAGTAACACAGACATACACTGATACCCAGTAACACAGACACACACTTACACCAAGTAACAAAGACATACACGGACACCAAGTCACAAAGACACACACTGACACCCAGTAACAAAGACATGCACAGACACCCAGTAACACAAACAAACACACACTGACACCCAGTAACACAGACAGACACTGATAAACAGTAACAAAGACATACACTGACACCAAGTCACAAAGACATACACTGATACCCAGTAACACAGACACACATTGACACCAAGTAACAAAGACAGACAATTACACCAAGTAACAAAGACACACACTTACACCAAGTATTTTGACATACACTGACACCAAGTAACACAGACATGCACTGATACCCAGTAACACAGGCACACACTTACACCAAGTAACAAAGACATACACTGACACCCAGTAACAAAGACATGCACAGACACCCAGTAACACAGACACACACGGACACCAAGTGACAAAGACACACACTGACACCAAGTAACACAGACATACACTGAAACCAAGTAACAAAGACACACACTGACACCAAGTAACAAAGACATACACTGATACCCAGTAACACAGGCACACACTTGGGGGGGGGGGGGCACATTGGCGCAGTGGTTAGCACCGTACCCTCACAGCTCCAGGGACCCGTTTTCGATTCTGGGTACTGCCTGTGCGGAGTTTGCAAGTTCTCCCTGTGTCTGCGTGGGTTTCCTCCGGGTGCTGCGGTTTCCTCCCACATGCCAAAGACTTGCAGATTGATAGGTTACTTGGCCATCATAAATTGCCCCTAGTATAGGTAGGTGGCAGGGAAATATATAGGGACAGGTGGGGATGTGATAGGAATACGGGATTAGTGTAGGATTAGTATAAATGGGTGGTTGATTGTCGGCACAGACTCGGTGGGCCGAAGGGCCGGTGAAAGTGCTGTATCTCTGAACTAAACTAAATACTGACACCTAGTTTCACAGATACACACTGACACACAGTAACACAAACAAACACACAGTGACACCCAGAAACACAGAGAAACACTGATAAACAGTAACAAAGACATACACTGACACCAAGTAACACAGACACACACTGACACCCAGTAACAAAGACATACACTGATACCAAGTCACAAAGACATACACTGACACCCAGTAACACAGACACACACTGACACCAAGTAACAAAGGCATACACTGACACCAAGTAACAAAGACTTACACTTACACCAAGTAACAAAGACATACACTTGCACCAAGTATTTTGACATACACTGACACCAAGTCACAAAGACATACACTGACACCCAGTAACAAAGACATACACTGATGCCAAGTCACAAAGACATACACTGATACCCAGTAACACAGACACACACTGACACCAAGTAACAAAGACATACACTGACACCAAGTCACAAAGACTTACACTTACACCAAGTAACAAAGACATACACTGACAGCAAGTCACAAAGACATACACTGATACTCAGTAACACAGACACACACTTACACCAAGTAACACAGACATACACTGACACCCAGTAACACAGACACACACTTACACCAAGTAACAAAGACATACACTGACTCCCAGTTACAAAGACATACACTGACACCCAGTAACACAGACACACACTGACACCAAGTAACAAAGACACACACTTACACCAAATAACAAAGACAGACACTGACACCAAGTAACAATGACACACACTTACACCAAGTAACAAAGACACGCACTTATACCAGGTAACACAGACATACACTGACACCAAGTAACAAAGACAGACAATTGCACCAAGTAAAAAAGACATACACTTGCAGCAAGTATTTTGACATACACTGACACCAAGTAACAAAGACATGCACTGACACCAAGTCACAAAGACATACACTGACACCCAGTAACACAGACACACACTATCACCAAGTAACAAAGACGTACACTGACACCCAGTAACACAGACACACACGGACACCAAGTAACTAAGACACACACAAACACCAAGTAACACAGACACACACTGACACCCAGTAACACAGACACACACTTACACCAAGTAACAAAGACATGCACTGACACCCAGTAACAAAGACCCACACTTACAGCAAGTAACAAAGACATACACTGACACCCAGTAACAAAGACATACACTGACACCCAGTAACACAGACACACATGGACACCAAGTAACACAGACACACACTGACACCCGGTAACACAAACAAACACACTGACACCCAGTGACACAGACACACACTGACACCCAGTATCAAAGACATTCACTGACACCCAGTAACACAGACACACACTGACACCAAGTAACAAAGAAATACACTGACACCCTGTAACAAAGACACAAACTTACACCAAGTAACAACGACACACACTGACACCCAGTAACACAGACAAACACTGATAAAAAGTAACAAAGACATACACTGACACCAAGTAACACAGACACACACTGACACCCAGTAACAAAGACATACACTGACACCAAGTCACAAAGACATACACTGATACCCAGTAACACAGACACACACTGACACCAAGTAACAAAGACAGACAATTACACCAAGTAACAAAGACACACACTTCTACCAAGTATTTTGACATACACTGACAGCAAGTAACACAGACATACACTGATACCCAGTAACACAGACATACACTTACACCAAGTAACAAAGACATACACTGACACCAATTCACAAAGACAGACACTGACACCCAGTAACAAAGACATGCACAGACACCCAGTAACACAGACACACACGGACACCAAGTGACAAAGACACAGACTTACACCAAGTAACACAGACACACACTGACACCCAGTAACATAGACACACACTGACACCAAGTAACACAGACATACACTGACACCAAGCAACGAAGACACACACTGACACTCAGTAACAAAGACATACACTGACACCCAGTAACAAAGACATGCACAGACACCCAGTAACACAGACACACACGGACACCAAGTGACAAAGACACAGACTTACACCAAGTAACCCAGACACTCACTGACACCCAGTAACATAGACACACACTTACACCAAGTAACACAGACATACACTGAAACCAAGTAACAAAGACACACACTGACACCCAGTAACAAAGACATACACTGATACCCAGTAACACAGGCACACACTTGGGGGGGGGGGGGGGGGGTGCACATTGGCGCAGTGGTTAGCACCGCAGCCTCACAGCTCCAGGGACCCGTTTTCGATTCTGGGTACTGCCTGTGCGGAGTTTGCAAGTTCTCCCTGTGTCTGCGTGGGTATCCTCCGGGTGCTCCGGTTTCCTCCCACATGCCAAAGACTTGCAGGTTCATAGGTTACTTGGCCATCATAAATTGCCCCTAGTATAGGTAGGTGGCAGGGAAATATATAGGGACAGGTGGGGATGTGATAGGAATACGGGATTAGTGTAGGATTAGTATAAATGGGTGGGTGATTGTCGGCACAGAATCGGTGGGCCGAAGCGCCGGTGAAAGTGCTATATCTCTAAACTAAACTAAATACTGACACCTAGTTTCACAGATACACACTGACACCCAGTAACACAAACAAACACACACTGACACCCAGTAACACAGAGAAATACTGATACACAGTAACAAAGACTTCCACTGACACCAAGTAACACAGACACACAGTGACACCCAGTAACAAAGACATACACTGATACCAAGTCACAAAGACATACACTGATACCCAGTAACACAGACACACACTGACACCAAGTAACAAAGACATACACTGACACCAAGTAACAAAGACTTACACTTACACCAAGTAACAAAGACAGACAATTACACCAAGTAACAAACACATGCACTTACACCAAGTATTTTGACATACACTGACACCAAGTCACAAAGACATACACTGACACCCAGTAACAAAGACATACACTGATACCAAGTCACAAAGACATACACTGATACCCAGTAACACAGACACACATTGACACCAAGTAACAAAGACATACACTGACACCAAATAACTAAGTCTTACACTTACACCAAGTAACAAAGACATACACTGACACCAAGTCACAAAGACATACACTGATACCCAGTAACACAGACACACACTTACACCAAGTAACACAGACATACACTGACACCCAGTAACACAGACACACACTTACACCAAGTAACAAAGACATACACTGACACACAGTTACAAAGACATACACTGACATCCAGTAACACAGACACACACGGACAACAATTAACAAAGACACACACTTACACCAAGTAACACAGACACACACTGACACCCAGTAACACACACTGATACACAGTAACAAAGACATACACTGACACCCAGGAACAAAGACACACACTGACACCAAGTAACAAAGACACACACTTACACCAAGTAACAAAGACATACACTGACACCAAGTAACAATGACACACACTTACACCAAGTAACAAAGACACGCACTTATACCAAGTAACACAGACATACACTGACACCAAGTAACAAAGACATACACTGATACCCAGTAACACAGACACACACTTACACCAAGTAACAAAGACAGACACTGACACCAAGTCACAAAGACATACACTGACACCCAGTAACACAGACAAACACTTACACCAAGTCACAAAGACGTACACTGACACCCAGTAACACAGACACACACGGACACCAAGTAACTAAGACACACACTTACACCAAGGAACACAGACACACACTGACACCCAGTAACACAGACACACACTTACACCAAGTAACAAAGACATGCACTGACACCCAGTAACAAAGACCCACACTTTCACCAAGTAACAAAGACATACACTGACACCCAGTAACAAAGACATCCACTGACACCCAGTAACACAGACACACATGGACACCAAGTAACACAGACAAACAATGACACCCGGTAACACAAACAAACACACTGACACCCAGTGACACAGACACACACTTACACCCAGTATCAAAGACATACACTGACACCCAGTAACACAGACACACACTGACACCAAGTAACAAAGAAATACACTGACACCCAGTAACAAAGACACACACTTACACCAAGTAACAACGACATACACTGACACCCAGTAACAAAGACATACACTGACACCAAGTCACAAAGACATACACTGATACCCAGTAACGCAGACACACACTGACACCCAGTAACAAAGATGTACACTGACACCAAGTCACAAAGACATACACTGATACCAAGTCACAAAGACATACACTGATACCCAGTAACACAGACACACACTGACACCAAGTAACAAAGACATACACTGACACCAAGTAACAAAGACATACACTTACACCAAGTAACAAAGATAGACAATTACACCAAGTAACAAAGATAGACAATTACACCAAGTAACAAAGACATACACTGACACCAAGTATTTTGACATACACTGACACCAAGTAACAAAGACATACACTGATACCCAGTAACACAGACACACACTTAAACTAAGTAACAAAGACATACACTGACACCAAGTCACAAAGACACACACTGACACCCAGTAACAAAGACATACACTGACACCAAGTCACAAAACATACACTGATACCCAGTAACACAGACCCACACGTACACCAAGAAACACAGACATACACTGACACCCAGTAACACAGACACACACTTACACCAAGTAACAAAGACATACACGGACACCCATTAACAAACACATACACTGACACCCAGTAACACAGACACACACAGACACCAAGTAACAAAGACACAGACTTATACCACGTAACACAGACACACACTGACACCCAGTATCACAGGCACACACTTACACCAAGCAACAAAGACATACACTGACACCAAGTCACAAAGACACACACTGACACCCAGTAACAAAGACATACAAAGACACCAAGTCACAAAGACATACACTGATACCCAGTCACAAAGACATACACTGATACCCAGTAACACAGACACACACTTACACCTAGTAACATAGACACACACTGACACCAAGTAACAAAGACATACACTTACACCAAGTAACAAAGACAGACAATTACACCAAGTAACAAAGACATACACTTACACCAAGTATTTTGACATACACAGACACAAAGTAACAATGACATACACTGATACCCGGTAACACAGACACACACTTACACCAAGTAACAAAGACATACAGTGACACCAACTCACAAAGACACACACTGACACCAGTCACAAAGACATACACTGACACCAAGTCACAAAGACATAAACTGATACCCAGTAACACAGACACACACTGACACCAAGTAACACAGACATACACTGACACCCAGCCACACAGCCACACACTTACACCAAGTAACAAAGACATACACTGACAGCCAGTAACAAAGTCATATACTGACACCCAGTAACACAGACACACACAGACACCAAGTGACGAATGCACAGAATTACACCAAGTAACACAGACACACACTGACACCCTGTAACATGGACACACACTTTCACCAAGTAACACAGACATACACTGACACCAAGTAACAAAGACATACACTGATACCCAGTAACACAGACACACACTTACACCAAGTAACAAAGACATACACTGACACCAAGTCACAAAGACACACACTGTCACCCAGTAACAAAGACATACACTGACACCAAGTCACAAAGACACACACTGTCACCCAGTAACAAAGACAGACACTGACACCAAGTCACAAAGACATACACTGATACGCAGTAACAAAGACCCACACTTTCACCAAGTAACAAAGACATACACTGACACCCAGTAACAAAGAAATACACTGACACCCAGTAACACAGACACACATGGACACCAAGTAACACAGGCAAACAATGACACCCGGTAACACAAACAAACACACTGACACCCAGTGACAAAGACACACACTTACACCCAGTATCAAAGACATACACTGACACCCAGTAACACAGACACACACTGACACCAAGTAACAAAGAAATACACTGACACCCAGTAACAAAGACACACACTTACACCAAGTAACAACGACATACACTGACACCCAGTAACAAAGACATACACTGACACCAAGTCACAAAGACATACACTGATACCCAGTAACGCAGACACACACTGACACCCAGTAACAAAGATGCACACTGACACCAAGTCACAAAGACATACACTGATACCAAGTCACAAAGACATACACTGATACCCAGTAACACAGACACACACTGACACCAAGTAACAAAGACATACACTGACACCAAGTAACAAAGACATACACTTACACCAAGTAACAAAGATAGACAATTACACCAAGTAACAAAGACATACACTGACACCAAGTATTTTGACATACACTGACACCAAGTAACAAAGACATACACTGATACCCAGTAACACAGACACACACTTAAACCAAGTAACAAAGACATACACTGACACCAAGTCACAAAGACACACACTGACACCCAGTAACAAAGACATACACTGACACCAAGTCACAAAACATACACTGATACCCAGTAACACAGACCCACACGTACACCAAGAAACACAGACATACACTGACACCCAGTAACACAGACACACACTTACACCAAGTAACAAAGACATACACGGACACCCATTAACAAACACATACACTGACACCCAGTAACACAGACACACACAGACACCAAGTAACAAAGACACAGACTTATACCACGTAACAAAGACAGACAATTACACCAAGTAACAAAGACATACACTTACACCAAGTATTTTGACATACACAGACACAAAGTAACAATGACATACACTGATACCCGGTAACACAGACACACACTTACACCAAGTAACAAAGACATACACTGACACCAACTCACAAAGACACACACTGACACCAGTCACAAAGACATACACTGACACCAAGTCACAAAGACATAAACTGATACCCAGTAACACAGACACACACTGACACCAAGTAACACAGACATACACTGACACCCAGCCACACAGCCACACACTTACACCAAGTAACAAAGACATACACTGACAGCCAGTAACAAAGTCATATACTGACACCCAGTAACACAGACACACACAGACACCAAGTGACGAATGCACAGAATTACACCAAGTAACACAGACACACACTGACACCCTGTAACATGGACACACACTTTCACCAAGTAACACAGACATACACTGACACCAAGTAACAAAGACATACACTGATACCCAGTAACACAGACACACACTTACACCAAGTAACAAAGACATACACTGACACCAAGTCACAAAGACACACACTGAAACCCAGTAACAAAGACATACACTGACACCAAGTCACAAAGACACACACTGTCACCCAGTAACAAAGACAGACACTGACACCAAGTCACAAAGACATACACTGATACGCAGTCACACAGGTACACACTGGGGGGGGGGGGGGGGCACATTGGCGCAGTGGTTAGCACCGCAGCCTCACAGCTCCAGGGACCCGGGTTCGATTCTGGGTACTGCCTGTGCGGAGATTGCAAGTTCTCCCTGTGCCTGCGTGGGTTTCCTCCGGGTGCTCCGGTTTCCTCCCACATGCCAAAGACTTGCAGGTTGATAGGTTAATTGGCCATCATAATTTGCCCCTCGTGTAGGTATGTGGCAGGGAAATATAGAGGGACAGGTGGGGATGTGATAGGAATACGGGATTATAGTAGGATTAGTATTAATGGGTGGTTGATGGTCGGCACAGACTCGGTTTGCCGAAGGCCCTGTCAAAGTGCTGTATCTCGAAACAAAACTAAATACTGACACCTGGTGTCACAGATACACACTGACACCCAGTAACACAAACAAACATGCACTGACACCCAGTAACACAGACACACACAGACACCAAGTAACAAAGACACAGACTTATACCACGTAACACAGACACACACTGACACCCAGTATCACAGGCACACACTTACACCAAGCAACAAAGACATACACTGACACCAAGTCACAAAGACACACACTGACACCCAGTAACAAAGACATACACTGACACCAAGTCACAAAGACATACACTGATACCCAGTCACAAAGACATACACTGATACCCAGTAACACAGACACACACTTACACCTAGTAACATAGACACACACTGACACCAAGTAACAAAGACATACACTTACACCAAGTAACAAAGACAGACAATTACACCAAGTAACAAAGACATACACTTACACCAAGTATTTTGACATACACAGACACAAAGTAACAATGACATACACTGATACCCGGTAACACAGACACACACTTACACCAAGTAACAAAGACATACACTGACACCAACTCACAAAGACACACACTGACACCAGTCACAAAGACATACACTGACACCAAGTCACAAAGACATAAACTGATACCCAGTAACACAGACACACACTGACACCAAGTAACACAGACATACACTGACACCCAGCCACACAGCCACACACTTACACCAAGTAACAAAGACATACACTGACAGCCAGTAACAAAGTCATATACTGACACCCAGTAACACAGACACACACAGACACCAAGTGACGAATGCACAGAATTACACCAAGTAACACAGACACACACTGACACCCTGTAACATGGACACACACTTTCACCAAGTAACACAGACATACACTGACACCAAGTAACAAAGACATACACTGATACCCAGTAACACAGACACACACTTACAACAAGTAACAAAGACATACACTGACACCAAGTCACAAAGACATACATTGATGCCCAGTAACAAAGACACACACTGACACCCAGTAACACAGAGAAACACAAATAAACAGTTACAAAGACACGCACTGACACCAAGTAACACAGACACACACTGACACCCAGTAAAAAAGACATTCACTGACACCAAGTCACAAAGACATACATTGATGCCCAGTAACAAAGACACACACTGACACCCAGTAACAAAGAAATACACTGACACCAAGTAACAAAGACATACACTTACAACAAGTAACAAAGACACACACTTACACCAAGTAACACAGACATACACTGACACCAAGTAACAAATACAGACAATTACACCAAGTAACAAAGACATACACTTACACCAAGTATTTTGACATACACTGACACCAACGCACAAAGACATACACTGATACCAAGTCACAAAGACATACACTGTTGCCCAGTAACACAGACACACACTGACACCAAGTAACAAAGACATACACTGACACCAAGTTACAAAGACATACACTTACACCAAGTAACAAAGACACACACTTACACCAAGTAACACAGACATACACTGACACCAAGTAACAAAGACAGACAATTGCACCAAGTAACAAAGACATACACTTACACCAAGTATTTTGACACACACTGACACCAAGTAACAAAGACATACACTGATACGCAGTCACACAGGCACACACTGAGGGGTTGGGGGGCACATTGGCGCAGTGGTTAGCACCGCAACCTCACAGCTCCAGTGACCCGTGTTCGATTCTGGGTGCTGCCTGTGCGGAGTTTGCAAGTTCTCCCTGTGTCTGCGTGGGTTTCCTCCCGGTGCTCCGGTTTCCTCCCACGTGCCAAAGACTTGCAGGTTGATAGGTTAATTGGCCATCATAAATTGCCCCTAGTATAGGTAGGTGGTAGGGAAATATATAGGGATAGGTGGGGATATGATAGGAATACGGGATTAGTGTAGGATTAGTATAAATGGGTTGTTGATGGTCGGCACAGACTCGGTGGGCCGAAGTGCCTGTTCAAGTGCTGTATCTCTAAACTAAAGTAAATACTGACACCTAGTGTCACAGACACGCACTGACACCCAGTAACACAAACAAACACACACTGACACCCAGTAACAGAGAGAAACACTGATACCTAGTAACACGGACACACACTTACACCAAGTAAAAAACACATACACTGACACCAAGTAACAAAGACATACACTGATACCTAGTAACACAGACACACACTTACACCAAGTAACAAAGACATACAGTGATACCCAGTTACACAGACACACACTTACTCCAAGTAACACAGACACACACAGACACAAAGTAACAAAGACATACACTGATACCCAGTAACACAGACACACACTTGCACCAAGTAACAAAGACATACACTGACACCAAGTAACAAAGACATACACTTACACCAAGTAAAAAAGACATGCACTGACACCAAGTAACAAAGACATACACTGATACCCAGTAACACAGACAAACACTGACACCAAGTAACAAAGACAGACACTGAAACCCAGTAACACAGACATACACTGACACCAAGTAGCAAAGACAAACACTTACACCAAGTAACAAAGACATACACTGACACCAACTAACAAAGACATACAATGACACAAAGTAACAAAGACATACACTTACACCAAGTAACACAGACATACACTGAAACCAAGTCACAAAGACATACACTTACACCAAGTAACAACGACATACACTCACACCAAGTAACACAGACATCCACTGACACCAAGTAACAAATACAGACACTGACACCAAATAACAAAGACATACACTGATACCCAGTCACAAAGACATACACTGATACCCAGTAACACAGACACACACTTACACCTAGTAACATAGACACACACTGACACCAAGTAACAAAGACATACACTTACACCAAGTAACAAAGACAGACAATTACACCAAGTAACAAAGACATACACTTACACCAAGTATTTTGACATACACAGACACAAAGTAACAATGACATACACTGATACCCGGTAACACAGACACACACTTACACCAAGTAACAAAGACATACACTGACACCAACTCACAAAGACACACACTGACACCAGTCACAAAGACATACACTGACACCAAGTCACAAAGACATAAACTGATACCCAGTAACACAGACACACACTGACACCAAGTAACACAGACATACACTGACACCCAGCCACACAGCCGCACACTTACACCAAGTAACAAAGACATACACTGACAGCCAGTAACAAAGTCATATACTGACACCCAGTAACACAGACACACACAGACACCAAGTGACGAATGCACAGAATTACACCAAGTAACACAGACACACACTGACACCCTGTAACATGGACACACACTTTCACCAAGTAACACAGACATACACTGACACCAAGTAACAAAGACATACACTGATACCCAGTAACACAGACACACACTTACACCAAGTAACAAAGACATACACTGACACCAAGTCACAAAGACATACATTGATGCCCAGTAACAAAGACACACACTGACACCCAGTAACACAGAGAAACACAAATAAACAGTTACAAAGACACGCACTGACACCAAGTAACACAGACACACACTGACACCCAGTAAAAAAGACATTCACTGACACCAAGTCACAAAGACATACATTGATGCCCAGTAACAAAGACACACACTGACACCCAGTAACAAAGAAATACACTGACACCAAGTAACAAAGACATACACTTACAACAAGTAACAAAGACACACACTTACACCAAGTAACACAGACATACACTGACACCAAGTAACAAATACAGACAATTACACCAAGTAACAAAGACATACACTTACACCAAGTATTTTGACATACACTGACACCAACGCACAAAGACATACACTGATACCAAGTCACAAAGACATACACTGTTGCCCAGTAACACAGACACACACTGACACCAAGTAACAAAGACATACACTGACACCAAGTTACAAAGACATACACTTACACCAAGTAACAAAGACACACACTTACACCAAGTAACACAGACATACACTGACACCAAGTAACAAAGACAGACAATTGCACCAAGTAACAAAGACATACACTTACACCAAGTATTTTGACACACACTGACACCAAGTAACAAAGACATACACTGATACGCAGTCACACAGGCACACACTGAGGGGGTGGGGGGCACATTGGCGCAGTGGTTAGCACCGCAACCTCACAGCTCCAGTGACCCGTGTTCGATTCTGGGTGCTGCCTGTGCGGAGTTTGCAAGTTCTCCCTGTGTCTGCGTGGGTTTCCTCCCGGTGCTCCGGTTTCCTCCCACGTGCCAAAGACTTGCAGGTTGATAGGTTAATTGGCCATCATAAATTGCCCCTAGTATAGGTAGGTGGTAGGGAAATATATAGGGATAGGTGGAGATATGATAGGAATACGGGATTAGTGTAGGATTAGTATAAATGGGTTGTTGATGGTCGGCACAGACTCGGTGGGCCGAAGTGCCTGTTCAAGTGCTGTATCTCTAAACTAAACTAAATACTGACACCTAGTGTCACAGACACACACTGACACCCAGTAACACAAACAAACACACACTGACACCCAGTAACAGAGAGAAACACTGATACCTAGTAACACGGACACACACTTACACCAAGTAAAAAACACATACACTGACACCAAGTAACAAAGACATACACTGATACCTAGTAACACAGACACACACTTACACCAAGTAACAAAGACATACAGTGATACCCAGTTACACAGACACACACTTACTCCAAGTAACACAGACACACACAGACACAAAGTAACAAAGACATACACTGATACCCAGTAACACAGACACACACTTGCACCAAGTAACAAAGACATACACTGACACCAAGTAACAAAGACATACACTTACACCAAGTAAAAAAGACATGCACTGACACCAAGTAACAAAGACATACACTGATACCCAGTAACACAGACAAACACTGACACCAAGTAACAAAGACAGACACTGAAACCCAGTAACACAGACATACACTGACACCAAGTAGCAAAGACAAACACTTACACCAAGTAACAAAGACATACACTGACACCAACTAACAAAGACATACAATGACACAAAGTAACAAAGACATACACTTACACCAAGTAACACAGACATACACTGAAACCAAGTCACAAAGACATACACTTACACCAAGTAACAACGACATACACTCACACCAAGTAACACAGACATCCACTGACACCAAGTAACAAATACAGACATTGACACCAAATAACAAAGACATACACTTACACCAAGTAACAAAGACATACACTGATACCCAATAACACAGACACACACTTACACCAAGTAACAAAGACAGACATTGATACCCAGTAACAGAGACACACACTTACACCAAGTCACAAAGACGTACACTGACACCCAATAACAAAGACACACACTGACACCGAGTAACAAAGACGTCCACAGACACAAATTAACAAAGACATACACTGATACCCAGTAACAAAAACACACACTTACACCAAGTAACAAATACATACACTGACACCAAGTAACAAAGACATACACTTACACCAAGTAACAAAGACATGCACTGACACCAAGTAACAAAGACATACACTGATACCCAGTAACTCAGACACACACTTACACCAAGTAACAAAGACATACGCTGATACCCAGGAACACAGACATACACAGACACCAACTAACAAAGACATACACTGATACCCAGTAACACAGACAAACACTTACACCAAGTAACAAAGACATACACTGACACCCAGTAACACAGAGAAACACTAATAAACAGTAACAAAGACATACACTGATACCCAGTAACACAGACACACACTGACACCCAGTAACAAAGACATACACTGACACCAAGTCACAAACACATACACTGACACCAAGTAACAAAGACATACGCTTACACGAAGTAACAAAGACATACACTGATACCCGGTAACACAAACACACACTTACACCAAGTATCACAGACATACACAGACACCAACTAACAAAGACATACACTGATACCCAGTAACACAGACAAACACTTACACCAAGTAACAAAGACATACACAGACACCAAGTAACAAATACATACACTTACACAAAATAACACAGGCACACACTGACACCAAGTAACAAAGACATACACTGACACCAAGTAACAAAGACATACACTGACACCAAGAAACAAAGGCATACACTGACACCCAGTAACAAAGACATACACTGACATCCAGTAACACAGACACACACGGACACCAAGTAACAAAGACATACACTGACACAAAGTAACAGAGACATACACTGACACCCAGTAACAAAGACACACACTGACACCAAGTAACAAAGACATACACTGACACCAAGTAACACAGACACACACGGACACCAAGTAACAAAGACACACACTTACACCAAGTAACAAAGAGATACACTGACACCAAGTAACAAAGACATACACTGATACCCAGTAGCACAGACACACACTTACACGAAGTAACAAAGACATACACTGATACCCGGTAACACAGACACACACTTACACCAAGTATCACAGACAGACACAGACACCAACTAACAAAGACATACACTGATACCCAGTAACACAGACAAACAAATACACCAAGTAACAACGACATACACCGACACCAAGTAACAAATACATAAACTTACACCAAATAACACAGACATACACTGACACCAAGTAACAAAGATATACACTTACACCAACTAACAAAGACACACACTTACACCAAGTTATACAGACATACACTGACACCAAGTAACAAAGACATACACTGATACCCAGTAACACAGACACACACTTAAACCAAGTAACACAGACATACACTGACACCAAGTAACAAAGACATACGCTTACACGAAGTAACAAAGACATACACTGATACCCGGTAACACAAACACACACTGACACCAAGTATCACAGACATACACAGACACCAACTAACAAAGACATACACTGATACCCAGTAACACAGACAAACACTTACACCAAGTAACAAAGACATACACCGACACCAAGTAACAAATACATACACTTACACAAAATAACACAGGCACACACTGACACCAAGTAACAATGACATACACTGATACCCAGTAACACAGACACACACTTACACCAAGTAACAAAGACATACACTGACACCAAGTAACAAAGACATACACTGACACCAAGAAACAAAGACATACACTGACATCCAGTAACAAAGACACACACGGACACCAAGTAACAAAGACATACAATGACACAAAGTAACAAAGACATACACTGACACCCAGTCACAAAGACACACACTGACACCAAGTAACAAAGACATACACTGACACCAAGTAACACAGACACACACGGACACCAAGTAACAAAGACACACACTTACACCAAGTAACAAAGAGATACACTGACACCAAGTAACAAAGACATACACTGATACCCAGTAGCACAGACACACACTTACACGAAGTAACAAAGACATACACTGATACCCGGTAACACAGACACACACTTACACCAAGTATCACAGACAGACACAGACACCAACTAACAAAGACATACACTGATACCCAGTAACACAGACAAACAAATACACCAAGTAACAACGACATACACCGACACCAAGTAACAAATACATACACTTACACCAAATAACACAGACATACACTGACACCAAGTAACAAAGATATACACTTACACCAACTAACAAAGACACACACTTACACCAAGTTACACAGACATACACTGACACCAAGTAACAAAGACATACACTGATACCAAGTAACACAGACACACACTTACACCAAGTAACACAGACATACACTGACACCAAGTAACAAAGACATACACTGATACCCAATAACACAGACACACACTTACACCAAGTAACAAAGACAGACAATGACACCAAGTAACAAAGACATACACATATACCCAGTAACACAGACACACACTTACACCAAGTAACAGAGACATACACTGACACCAAGTAACAAAGGCACACACTTACACCTAGTAACAAAGACAGGAACTGACACCAAGCAACAAAGACGTACACTTACACCAAGTAAAAAAGACATGCACTGACACCAAGTAACAAAGACACACACTTACACTAAGTACACAGAAATACACTGACACCAAGTAGAATTAGAATTAGAATTAGAATATTACAGCGCATTACAGGCCCTTCGGCCCTCGATGTTGCGCCAATCATCTGACCTACACTATTCCATTTACATCCATATGTCTATCCAATGACCACTTAAATGCCCTTAAAGTTGGCGAGTCTACTACTGTTGCAGGCAGGGCGTTCCACGCCCCTACTACTCTCTGCGTAAAGAAACTACCTCTGACATCTGTCCTATATCTTTCACCCCTCAACTTAAAGCTAAGTCCCCTCGTGTTTGCCATCCTCATCCGAGGAAAAAGACTCTCACTATCCACCCTATCTAACCCTCTGATTATCTTGTATGTCTCTATTAAGTCACCTCTCCTCCTCCTTCTCTCTAACGAAAACAACCCCAAGTCCCTCAGCCTTTCCTCGTAAGACCTTCCTTCCATACCAGGCTACATCCTAGTAAATCTCCTCTGCACCCTTTCCAAAGCTTCGACATCCTTCCTATAATGCGGTGACCAGAACTGCACGCAATACTCCAGGTGCGGCCTCACCAGAGTTTTGTGCAGCTGCATCATGACCCCGTGGCTCTGAAACTCGATCCCCCTACTAATAAAGGCTAACACACCATATGCCTTCTTAACAGCCCTATTAACCTGGGTAGCAACTTTCAGGGATTTATGTACCTGGATACCAAGATCTCTCTGCTCATCTACACTACCAAGAATCTTCCCATTAGCCCAGTACTCTGCATTCCTGTTACTCCTTCCAAAGTGAATCACCTCACACTTCTCCGCATTAAACTCCATTTGCCATCTCTCAGCCCAGCTCTGCAGCCTATCTATGTCCCTCTGTACCCGACAACACCCTTCGACACTATCCACAACTCCACCGACCTTCGTGTCATCCGGAAATTTACTAACCCACCCTTCTACACACTCATCCAGGTCGTTTATAAAAATGACAAACAGCAGTGGCCCCAAAACAGAACCTTGCGGTACACCACTAGTAACTAAACTCCAGGATGAACATTTGGCATCAACCACCACCCTCTGTCTTCTTTCAGCTAGCCAATTTCTGATCCAAAGCTCTAAATCACCTTCAACCCCATACTTCCGTATTTTCTGCAATAGCCTACCGTGGGGAACCTTATCAAACGCCTTACTGAAATCCATATACACCACATCCACGGCTTTACCCTCATCCACCTGTTTGGTCACCTTCTCGAAAAACTCAATAAGTTTTGTGAGGCACGACCTACCTTTCACAAAACCGTGCTGACTATCGCAAATGAACTTATTTTTTTCAAGATGATTATAAATCCTGTCTCTTGTAACCTTTTCCAACATTTTACCCACAACCGAAGTAAGGCTCACAGGTCTATAATTACCAGGGCTGTCTCTACTCCCCTTCCTGAACAAGGGGACAACATTTGCCATCCTCCAGTCCTCCGGCTCAACTCCTGTCGACAATGACGACTTGAAGATCAACAACAACGGTTCTGCAATCTCCTCCCTGGCTTCCCAGAGAATCCTAGGATAAATCCCATCTGGCCCAGGGGACTTATCTATTTCCACTCTTTCCAAAATTGCTAACACCTCCTCCTTGTGAATCTCAATCCCATCTAGCCTAGTAGGCTGTATCTCAGTAATCTCCTCGGCAACATTTTCTTTCTCTACTGTAAATACTGACGAAAAACTTTCTCTACTGTAAATACTGACGAAAAGTAACAAAGACATACACTGATACCCAGTCACACAGTCACACACTTACACCAAGTAACAAAGACAGACACTGGCAACCAGTAACAAAGACATATAACTGATACCCAGTGAAACAGACACACACCAACACCAACTCACAAAGACATACACAGACACCAAGTAACAAAGACATACACTGTTACCCAGTAACACAGGCACACACTTACACCAAGTAACAAAGACATAAAGTGATACCCAGCCACACAGACACACACTTACACCAAGTATCACAGATATACACTGACACCAAGTAACAAAGACATACACTGACACCCAGTAACACAGACACACACTTACACCAAGTGACACAGACATACACTGACACCAAGTAACAAAGACATACACTGACACCCAGTAACACAGACACACACTTACACCAAGTAACAAAGACAGACACTTATACCCAGTAACACAGACATACACTGACACCAAGTAACAAAGACATACACTTACACCCAGGAACACAGACATACACAGACACCAACTAACAAAGACATGCACTGATACCCAGTAACACAGACACACACTTACACCAAGTGACACAGACACACACTGACACCAAGTCACAAAGACACACACTGACACCCAGTAACACAGAGAAAAACTAATAAACAGTAACAAAGACATACACTTGATATCCAGTAACACAGACACACACTGACACCCAGTAACAAAGACAAACACTGACACCAAGTAACAAAGACACACACTGACACCAGGTAACAAAGACATACACAGACACAAAGTAACGAAGAGATACACTGATACCCAGTATCACAGACATACACAAACACCAACTAACAAAGACATACACTGACACCCAGTAACACATACAAGCACTTGCACCAAGTAACAAAGACATACACCGACACCACGTAACAAATACATACACTTTTACAAAATAACACAGACATACACTGACACCAAGTAACAAAGATATACACTTACACCAAGTAACAAAGGCAATCACTTACACCAGGTTACACCGACATACACTGACACCAAGTAACAAAGACATGCACTTACACCAAGTAACAAAGACATACACTGATACACAGTCACACACTTACACCAAGTAACAAAGACAGACAATGACACCAAGTAACAAAAACATACACTGATACCCAGTAACACAGACACACACTGACACCAAGTAACAGAGACATACACTGACACCTGGTAACAAAGGCATATACTTACACCAAGTAACAAAGACATGCACTGACACCAAGTAACAAAGACACACACTTACACTAAGTCACAAAGACAGACAATGACACCAAGTAACAAAGACATACACTGATACCCATTAACACAGACACACACTTACACCAGGTAACCGAGACATACACTGACACCAGGTAACAAAGGCATACACTTACACCAAGTACCAGAGACATACACTGACAACAAGTAACAAAGACATACACTGATACCCAGTAACACAGACACACACTTACACCAAGTAACAAAGACATACACTGATACCCAGTTACACAGACACACACTAACTCCAATTAACGAAGACACACACATACACCAAGTAACAAAGACATACACTGATACCCAGTAACACAGACACACACTTACACCAAGTAACAAAGACATACACTTACACCAAGTAAAAAAGACATACACTGACACCAAGTAACAAAGACATACACTGATACCCAGTAACACAGACACACACTTACAGCAAGTAACAAAGACTGACACTGATACCCAGTAACACAGACATACACTGACACCAAGTAGCAAAGACATACACTGATACCCAGCCACACAGACACACACTTACACCAAGTATCACAGACATACACAGACACCAAGTAACAAAGACATACACTGATACCCAGTAACACAGACACACACTTACACCAAGTAACAAAGACATACACTGATACCCAGCTACACAGACACACACTAACTCCAATTAACGAAGACACACACAGACACCAAGTAACAAAGACATACACTGATACCCAGTAACACAGACACACACTTACACCAAGTAACAAAGACATATACTTACACCAAGTAAAAAAGACATACACTGACACCAAGTAACAAAGACATACACTTACACCAAGTAACAAAGACATACACTGACACCAAGTAACAAAGACAGACACTGACACCAAGTAACAAAGACACACACTTACACCAAGTAACACAGACACACACTTACACCAAGTAACAAAGACATACACTGACACCAAGTAACAAAGACATACTCTGATACCCAGTAACACAGACACACACTTACACCAAGTAACAAAGACATACACTGACACCAAGTAACAAAGACATACACTGATACCCAGTAACACAGACACACACTTACACCAAGTAACAAAGACATACACTGATACCCAGCTACACAGACACACACTAACTCCAATTAACGAAGACACACACAGACACCAAGTAACAAAGACATACACTGATACCCAGTAACACAGACACACACTTACACCAAGTAACAAAGACATACACTTACACCAAGTAAAAAAGACATACACTGACACCAAGTAACAAAGACATACACTGATACCCTGTAACACAGACGCACACTTACAGCAAGTAACAAAGACTGACACTGATACCCAGTAACACAGACATACACTGACACCAAGTAGCAAAGACATACACTTACACCAAGTAACAAAGACATACACTGACACCAAGTAACAACGACATACACTGATACCAAGTAACACAGACACACACTTACACCAAGTAACACAGACATACACTGACACCAAGTAACAAAGACATACACTGATACCCAGTTACACAGACACACACTTACACCAAGTAACACAGACATACACTGACACCAAGTAACAAAAACATACACTGACAGCCAGTAACAGAGACATGCACTGACACCAAGTAACAAAGACATTCACTGATCCCCAATAACACAGACACACACTTACACCAAGTAACAAAGACATACACTGACACCAAGTAACAAAGACACTCACTGACACTAGGAAACAAAGACATACACAGACACCAAGTAACGAAGACATACACTGATACCCAGTAACACAGACACACACTTACACCAAGTAACAAAGACATACACTGATACCCAGTAACACAGACAAACAAATACACCAAGTAACAACGACATACACCGACACCAAGTAACAAATACATACACTTACACCAAATAACACAGACATACACTGACACCAAGTAACAAAGATATACACTTACACCAACTAACAAAGACACACACTTACACCAAGTTACACAGACATACACTGACACCAAGTGACAAAGACATACACTGATACCCAGTAACACAGAAACACACTTACACCAAGTAACAAAGACAGACAATGACACCAAGTAACAGAGACATGCACTGACACCAAGTCACTAACACATACACTGACACCAAGTAACAAAGACATACGCTTACACGAAGTAACAAAGACATACACTGATACCCGGTAACACAAACACACACTTACACCAAGTATCACAGACATACACAAACACCAACTAACAAAGACATACACTGACACCCAGTAACACAGACAAACACTTACACCAAGTAACAAAGACATACACCGACACCAAGTAACAAATACATCTACTTACACAAAATAACACAGACATACACTGACACCAAGTAACAAATATATACACTTACACCAAGTAACAATGGCACTCACTTACACCAAGTTACAGAGACATACACTGACACCAAGTAAAAAAGACATGCACTTACACCAAGTAAGAAAGACACACACTTACACCAAGTAACACAGACCTACGCTGACACCAAGTAACAAAGACATACACTGTTACGCAGCAACACAGACACACTCTTACACCAAGTAAAAAAGACAGACACTGATACCCAGTAACAAAGACATGCACTGACATCCAGTAACAAAGACACACACTGACACCAAGTAACAAAGACATACACTTACACAAAGTAACAAAGACATACACTGACACCCAGGAACAAAGACATGCACTGACACCCAGTAACAAAGACACACACTGACACCAAGTAACAAAGCCATACACTGATACCCAGTCACACAGACACACACTTACAGCAAGTAACAAAGACAGACACAGACACCAATTAACAAAGACATACACTGATACCCAGTTACACTGACACACCCTTACACCAAGTAACAAAGACATATACTGACACCATGTAACAAAGACAGACAATTACACCAAGTGACAAAGACATACACTGACACCAAGTAACAAAGACATACACTGATACCCAGTAACACAGACACACACTGACACCAAGTAACAAAGACATACACTGATACCCAGTTACACAGACACACACTTACTCCAAGTAACGAAGACACACACTGACACCAAGTAACAAAGACATACACTGATACCCAGTAACACAGACACACACTTACACCAAGTAACAAAGACATACACTGACACCAAGTAACAAAGACATACACTTACACCAAGTAACAAAGACATACACTGACACCAAGTAACACAGAAACACACTTACACCAAGTAACAAAGACAGACACTGATACCCAGTAACACAGACATACACTGAGACCAAGTAGCAAAGACATACACTTACACCAAGTAACAAAGACATACACTGACACCAAGTAACAAAGACATACACTTACAACAAGTAACAAAGACAGACACAGACACCAGGTAACAAAGACACACACTTACACCAAGTAACACAGACATACACTGACACCAAGTAACAAAGACATACACTGACACCAAGTAACAAAGACATACACTTACAACAAGTAACAAAGACATACACTGACAACAAGTAACAACGACATACACTGATACCCAGTAACACAGACACACACTTACACCAAGTAACACAGACATACACTGACACCAAGTAACAAAGACATACACTGATAACCAGTAACACAGACACACACTTACACCAAGTAACAAAGACAGACAATGAAACCAAGTAACAAAGACATACACTGATACCCAGTAACACAGACACACACTTACACCAAGTAACAGAGACATACACTGACACCTGGTAACAAAGGCATACACTTACACCAAGTAACAACGACATGCACTGACACCAAGTAACAAAGACACACACTTGCACTAAGTAACAAAGACAGACAATGACACCAAGTAACAAAGACATACACTGATACCCATTAACACAGACACACACTTACACCAAGTAACAGAGACATACACTGACACCAGGTAACAAAGGCATACACTTACACCAAGTAAAACAGACATACACTGACACCAAGTAACAAAGACACACACTTACACTAAGTACACAGACTTACACTGACTCCAAGTAACAAAGACATACACTGATAGCCAGTAACACAGACACACACTTACACCAAGTAACAAAGACAGACACTGGTACCCAGTAACAAAGACATACACTGATACCCAGTAACACAGACACACACTAACACCAAGTCACAAAGACATACACTGACACACAGTAACAAATACAAACACTGAAACCCAGTAACAAAGAAACACACTGACACCAAGTAACAAAGACACACACTGACACCAAGTGTACAAAGACATACACAGACACCAAGTAACAAAGACATACACTGATACCCAGTAACACAGACACACACTTACACCAAGTAACAAAGACATACACTGATACCCAGCCACACAGACACACACTTACACCAAGTATCACAGACATACACAGACACCAAGTAACAAAGACATACACTGATACCCAGTAACACAGACACACACTTACACCAAGTAACAAAGACATACACTGACACCCAGTTACACAGACACACACTTACTCCAAGTAACGAAGACACACACAGACACCAAGTAACAAAGACATACACTGATACCCAGTGACACAGACACACACTCCACCAAGTTACAAAGACATACACTGACACCAAGTAACAAAGACATACACTTACACCAAGTAACACAGACATACACTGACACCAAGTAACAAAGACATACACTGATACCCAGTGACACAGACACACACTTACAGCAAGTAACAAAGACAGACACTGATACCCAGTAACACAGACATACACTGACACCAAGTAGCAAAGACATACACTTACACCAAGTAACAAAGACAGACACTGACACCAAGTAACAAAGACAGACACTGACACCAAGTAACAAAGACACACAGTTACACCAAGTAACACAGATATACACTGACACCAAGTATCAAAGACATGCACTGACAGCAAGTAACAAAGACATACACTTACACCAAGTAACAAAGACATACACTGATACCCAGTAACACAGACACACACTTACACCAAGTAACAAAGACAGACACTGATATCCAGTAACAGAGACACAAACTTACACCAAGTCACAAAGACATCCACTGACACCCAGTAACAAAGACATACACTTACACCAAGTAACAAAGACATACACTGACACCAAGTAACAACGACATACACTGATACCCAGTAACACAGACACACACTTACACCAAGTATCACAGACATACACAGACACCAAGTAACAAAGACATATACTTACACCAAGTAACAAAGACATACACTGACACCAAGTAACAACGACATACACTGATACCCAGTAACACAGACACACACATACACCAATTATCACAGACATACACAGACACCAAGTAACAAAGACATACACTGATACCCAGTAACACAGACACACACGTACACCAAGTAACAAAGACATACACTGACACCAAGTAACAAAGACATACACTTACACCAAGTAACACAGACATACACTGACACCAAGTAACAAAGACATAGACTTACACCAAGTAACACAGACATACACTGGCACCAAGTCACAAAGACATACACTGATACCCAGTGACACAGACACACACTTACAGCAAGTAACAAAGACAGACACTGATACCCAGTAACACAGACATACACTGACACCAAGTAGCAAAGACATACACTTACACCAAGTAACAAAGACAGACACTGACACCAAGTAACAAAGACAGACACTGACACCAAGTAACAAAGACACACACTTACACCAAGTAGCACAGACATACACTGACACCAAGTAACAAAGACATACACTTACACCAAGTAACAAAGACATACACTGACACCAAGTAACAACGACATTCACTGATACCCAGTAACACAGACACACACTTACACCAAGTAACACAGACACACACTGACACCAAGTAACAAAGACATACACTGATACCCAGTAACACAGACACACACTTACATCAAGTAACACAGACATACACTGACACCAAGTAACAAAGACACACACTGACACCAGGTAACAAAGACATACACAGACACCAAGTAACGAAGACATACACTGATACCCAGTAACACAGACACACACTTACACCAAGTAACAAAGACATACACTGATACCCAGTAACACAGACACACACTTACACCAAGTATCACAGACATACACAGACACCAAGTAACAAAGACATACACTGATACCCAGTAACACAGACACACACTTACACCATGTTCCAAAGACATACACTGACACCAAGTAACAAAGACATACACTTACACCAAGTAACACAGACATACACTGACACCAAGTAACAAAGACAAACACTTACACCAACTAACAAAGACACACACTTACACCAAGTAACAAAGACATACAGTTACACCAAGTAACACAGACATACACTGACACCAAGTAACAAATACAAACACTGACACCAAGTAACAAAGACGCAAACTTACACCAAGTAACACAGACGTACACTGACACCAAGTATCAAAGACATACACTGACAGCAAGTAACAAAGACATACACTTACACCAAGTAACAAAGACATACACTGATACCCAGTAACACAGACACACACATACACCAAGTAACAAAGACAGACACTGATATCCAGTAACAGAGACACAAACTTACACCAAGTATCACAGACATACACAGAAACCAAGTAACAAAGACATACACTTACACCAAGTAACAAAGACATACACTGACACCAAGTAACAACGACATACACTGATACCCAGTAACACAGACACACACTTACACCAATTATCACAGACATACACAGACACCAAGTAACAAAGACATACACTGATACCCAGTAACACAGACACACACGTACACCAAGTAACAAAGACATACACTGACACCAAGTAACAAAGACATACACTTACACCAAGTAACACAGACATACACTGACACCAAGTAACAAAGACATACACTTACACCAAGTAACACAGACATACACTGGCACAAAGTCACAAAGACATACACTGATACCCAGTGACACAGACACACACTTACAGCAAGTAACAAAGACAGACACTGATACCCAGTAACACAGACATACACTGACACCAAGTAGCAAAGACATACACTTACACCAAGTAACAAAGACAGACACTGACACCAAGTAACAAAGACAGACACTGACACCAAGTAACAAAGACACACACTTACACCAAGTAACACAGACATACACTGACACCAAGTAACAAAGACATATACTGACACCAAGTAACAAAGACATACAGTGACACCAAGTAACAACGACATGCACTGGTACCCAGTAACACAGACACACACTTACACCAAGTAACACAGACATACACTGACACCAAGTAACAAAGACATACACTGATACCCAGTAACACAGACACACACTTACATCAAGTAACACAGACATACACTGACACCAAGTAACAAAGACACACACTGACACCAGGTAACAAAGACATACACAGACACCATGTAACGAAGACATACACTGATACCCAGTAACACAGACAAACACTTACACCAAGTAACAAAGACATACACTGATACCCAGTAACACAGACACACACTTACACCAAGTATCACAGACATACACAGACACCAAGTAACAAAGACATACACTGATACCCAGTAACACAGACACACACTTACACCATGTAACAAAGACATACACTGACACCAAGTAACAAAGACATACACTTACACCAAGTAACACAGACATACACTGACACCAAGTAACAAAGACAAACACTTACACCAACTAACAAAGACACACACTTACACCAAGTAACAAAGACAAACACTGACACCAAGTAACAAAGACATACAGTTACACCAAGTAACACAGACATACACTGACACCAAGTAACAAATACAAACACTGACACCAAGTAACAAAGACGCAAACTTACACCAAGTAACACAGACGTACACTGACACCAAGTATCAAAGACATACACTGACAGCAAGTAACAAAGACATACACTTACACCAAGTAACAAAGACATAAACTGATACCCAGTAACACAGACACACACATACACCAAGTAACAAAGACAGACACTGATATCCAGTAACAGAGAAACAAACTTACACCAAGTATCACAGACATACACAGACACCAAGTAACAAAGACATACACTTACACCAAGTAACAAAGACATACACTGACACCAAGTAACAACGACATACACTGATACCCAGTAACACAGACACACACTTACACCAATTATCACAGACATACACAGACACCAAGTAACAAAGACATACACTGATACCCAGTAACACAGACACACACGTACACCAAGTAACAAAGACATACACTGACACCAAGTAACAAAGACATACACTTACACCAAGTAACACAGACATACACTGACACCAAGTAACAAAGACATACACTTACACCAAGTAACACAGACATACACTGGCACAAAGTCACAAAGACATACACTGATACCCAGTGACACAGACACACACTTACAGCAAGTAACAAAGACAGACACTGATACCCAGTAACACAGACATACACTGACACCAAGTAGCAAAGACATACACTTACACCAAGTAACAAAGACAGAGACTGACACCAAGTAACAAAGACAGACACTGACACCAAGTAACAAAGACACACACTTACACCAAGTAACACAGACATACACTGACAACAAGTAACAAAGACATACACTGACACCAAGTAACAAAGACATACAGTGACACCAAGTAACAACGACATGCACTGGTACCCAGTAACACAGACACACACTTACACCAAGTAACACAGACATAAACTGACACCAAGTAACAAAGACATACACTGATACCCAGTAACACAGACACACACTTACATCAAGTAACACAGACATACACTGACACCAAGTAACAAAGACACACACTGACACCAGGTAACAAAGACATACACAGACACCAAGTAACGAAGACATACACTGATACCCAGTAACACAGACACACACTTACACCAAGTAACAAAGACATACACTGATACCCAGTAACACAGACACACACTTACACCAAGTATCACAGACATACACAGACGCCAAGTAACAAAGACATACACTGATACCCAGTAACACAGACACACACTTACATCAAGTAACAAAGACATACACTGACACCAAGTAACAAAGACATACACTTACACCAAGTAACACAGACATACACTGACACCAAGTAACAAAGACAAACACTTACACCAACTAACAAAGACACACACTTACACCAAGTAACAAAGACATACACTGACACCAAGTAACAAAGACATACACTTACACCAAGTAACACAGACATACACTGACACCAAGTAACAAACACAAACACTGACACCAAGTAACAAAGACACAAACTTACACCAAGTAACACAGACGTACACTGACACCATGTATCAAAGACATACACTGACAGCAAGTAACAAAGACATACACTTACACCAAGTAACAAAGACATACACTGATACCCAGTAACACAGACACACACTTACACCAAGTAACAAAGACAGACACTGATATCCAGTAACAGAGACACAAACTTACACCAAGTCACAAAGACATACACTGAAACCCAGTAACAAAGACATACACTTACACCAAGTAACAAAGACATACACTGACACCAAGTAACAACGACATACACTGATACCCAGTAACACAGACACACACTTACACCAAGTAACACAGACATACACTGACACCAAGTAACAAAGACATACACTGATACCCAGTAACACAAACACACACTTACACCAGGTAACACAGACATACACTGACACCCAGTAACAAAATCATACACTGACAGCCAGTAACAAAGACATGCACTGACACCAAGTAACAAAGACATTCACTGATCCCCAGTAACACAGACACACACTTACACCAAGTAACAAAGACATACACTGACACCAAGTAACAAAGACACACACTGACACCAGGTAACAAAGACATACACAGACACCTAGTAACGAAGACATACACTGATACCCAGTATCACAGACATACACAGACACCAAGTAACAAAGACATACTCTGATACCCAGTGACACAGACACACACTTGCACCAAGGAACAAAGACATACACTGACACCAAGTAACAAAGACATACACTTGCACCAAGTAACACAGACATACAATGACACCAAGTAACAAAGACATACACTTACACCAAGTAACACAGACATACACTGACACCAAGTAACAAATACAAACACTGACACCAAGTAACAAAGACACAAACTTACACCAAGTAACACAGACATACACTGACACCAAGTATCAAAGACATGCACTGACAGCAAGTAACAAAGACATACACTTACACCAAGTAACAAAGACATACACTCATACCCAGTAACACAGACACACACTTACACCAAGTATCACAGACATACACAAACACCAACTAACAAAGACATACACTGACACCCAGTAACACAGACAAACACTTACACCAAGTAACAAAGACATACACCGACACCAAGTAACAAATACATCTACTTACACAAAATAACACAGACATACACTGACACCAAGTAACAAATATATACACTTACACCAAGTAACAAAGGCACTCACTTACACCAAGTTACAGAGACATACACTGACACCAAGTAACAAAGACATGCAC
Organism: Heterodontus francisci; assembly: GCF_036365525.1. Taxonomy (NCBI): domain Eukaryota; kingdom Metazoa; phylum Chordata; class Chondrichthyes; order Heterodontiformes; family Heterodontidae; genus Heterodontus; species Heterodontus francisci. The sequence continues at coordinate 1,288,605 of NW_027141712.1, read as the reverse complement.
TTACACCAAGTAAGAAAGACACACACTTACACCAAGTAACACAGACCTACGCTGACACCAAGTAACAAAGACATACACTGTAACGCAGCAACACAGACACACTCTTACACCAAGTAAAAAAGACAGACACTGATACCCAGTAACAAAGACATGCACTGACATCCAGTAACAAAGACACACACTGACACCAAGTAACAAAGACATACACTTACACAAAGTAACAAAGACAAACACTGACACCCAGGAACAAAGACATGCACTGACACCCAGTAACAAAGACACACACTGACACCAAGTAACAAAGCCATACACTGATACCCAGTAACTCAGACACACACTTACAGCAAGTAACAAAGACAGACACAGACACCAATTAACAAAGACATACACTGATACCCAGTTACACTGACACACCCTTACACCAAGTAACAAATACATATACTGACACCAAGTAACAAAGACAGACAATTACACCAAGTAACAAAGACATACACTGACACCAAGTAACAAAGACATACACTGATACCCAGTAACACAGACACACACTGACACCAAGTAACAAAGACATACACTGATACCCAGTTACACAGACAAACACTTACTCCAAGTAACGAAGACACACACTGACACCAAGTAACAAAGACATACACTGATACCCAGTAACACAGACACACACTTACACCAAGTAACAAAGACATACACTGACACCAAGTAACAAAGACATACACTTACACCAAGTAACAAAGACATACACTGACACCAAGTAACAAAGACATACACTGATACCCAGTAACACAGAAACACACTTACACCAAGTAACAAAGACAGACACTGATACCCAGTAACACAGACATACACTGAGACCAAGTAGCAAAGACATACACTTACACCAAGTAACAAAGACATACACTGACACCAAGTAACAAAGACATACACTTACAACAAGTAACAAAGACAGACACAGACACCAAGTAACAAAGACACACACTTACACCAAGTAACACAGACATACACTGATACCAAGTAACAAAGACATACACTTACACCAAGTAACAAAGACATACGCTGACACCAAGTAACAACGACATACACTGATACCCAGTAACACAGACACACACTTACACCAAGTAACACAGACATACACTGACACCAAGTAACAAAGACATACACTGATAACCAGTAACACAGACACACACTTACACCAAGTAACAAAGACAGACAATGAAACCAAGTAACAAAGACATACACTGATACCCAGTAACACAGACACACACTTACACCAAGTAACAGAGACATACACTGACACCTGGTAACAAAGGCATACACTTACACCAAGTAACAACGACATGCACTGACACCAAGTAACAAAGTCACACACTTACACTAAGTAACAAAGACAGACAATGACACCAAGTAACAAAGACATACACTGATACCCATTAACACAGACACACACTTACACCAAGTAACCGAGACATACACTGACACCAGGTAACAAAGGCATCCACTTACACCAAGTAACACAGACATACACTGACACCAAGTATCAAAGACACACACTTACACTAAGTACACAGACTTACACTGACTCCAAGTAACAAAGACATACACTGATAGCCAGTAACACAGACACACACTTACACCAAGTAACAAAGACAGACACTGGTACCCAGTAACAAAGACATACACTGATACCCAGTAACACAGACACACACTAACACCAAGTCACAAAGACATACACTGACACACAGTAACAAATACAAACACTGAAACCCAGTAACAAAGAAACACACTGACACCAAGTAACAAAGACACACACTGACACCAATTGTACAAAGACATACACAGACACCAAGTAACAAAGACATACACTGATACCCAGTAACACAGACACACACTTACACCAAGTAACAAAGACATACACTGATACCCAGCCACACAGACACACACTTACACCAAGTATCACAGACATACACAGACACCAAGTAACAAAGACATACACTGATACCCAGTAACACAGACACACACTTACACCAAGTAACAAAGACATACACTGATACCCAGTTACACAGACACACACTTACTCCAAGTAACGAAGACACACACAGACACCAAGTAACAAAGACATACACTGAAACCCAGTGACACAGACACACACTCCACCAAGTTACAAAGACATACACTGACACCAAGTAACAAAGACATACACTTACACCAAGTAAAAAAGACATACACTGACACCAAGTAACAAAGACATACACTGATACCCAGTGACACAGACACACACTTACAGCAAGTAACAAAGACAGACACTGACACCAAGTAACAAAGACACACAGTTACACCAAGTAACACAGATATACACTGACACCAAGTATCAAAGACATGCACTGACAGCAAGTAACAAAGACATACACTTACACCAAGTAACAAAGACATACACTGATACCCAGTAACACAGACACACACTTACACCAAGTAACAAAGACAGACACTGATATCCAGTAACAGAGACACAATCTTACACCAAGTCACAAAGACATACACTGACACCCAGTAACAAAGACATACACTTACACCAAGTAACAAAGACATACACTGACACCAAGTAACAACGACATACACTGATACCCAGTAACACAGACACACACTTACACCAAGTATCACAGACATACACAGACACCAAGTAACAAAGACATACACTTACACCAAGTAACAAAGACATACACTGACACCAAGTAAAAACGACATACACTGATACCCAGTAACTCAGACACACACTTACACCAATTATCACAGACATACACAGACACCAAGTAACAAAGACATACACTGATACCCAGTAACACAGACACACACGTACACCAAGTAACAAAGACATACACTGACACCAAGTAACAAAGACATACACTTACACCAAGTAACACAGACATACACTGACACCAAGTAACAAAGACAGACACTGACACCAAGTAACAAAGACACACAGTTACACCAAGTAACACAGATATACACTGACACCAAGTATCAAAGACATGCACTGACAGCAAGTAACAAAGACATACACTTACACCAAGTAACAAAGACATACACTGATACCCAGTAACACAGACACACACTTACACCAAGTAACAAAGACAGACACTGATATCCAGTAACAGAGACACAATCTTACACCAAGTCACAAAGACATACACTGACACCCAGTAACAAAGACATACACTTACACCAAGTAACAAAGACATACACTGACACCAAGTAACAACGACATACACTGATACCCAGTAACACAGACACACACTTACACCAAGTATCACAGACATACACAGACACCAAGTAACAAAGACATACACTTACACCAAGTAACAAAGACATACACTGACACCAAGTAAAAACGACATACACTGATACCCAGTAACTCAGACACACACTTACACCAATTATCACAGACATACACAGACACCAAGTAACAAAGACATACACTGATACCCAGTAACACAGACACACACGTACACCAAGTAACAAAGACATACACTGACACCAAGTAACAAAGACATACACTTACACCAAGTAACACAGACATACACTGACACCAAGTAACAAAGACATACACTTACACCAAGTAACACAGACATACACTGGCACCAAGTCACAAAGACATACACTGATACCCAGTAACACAGACACACACTTACAGCAAGTAACACAGACAGACACTGATACCCAGTAACACAGACATACACTGACACCAAGTAGCAAAGACATACACTTACACCAAGTAACAAAGACAGACACTGACACCAAGTAACAAAGACACACACTTACACCAAGTAGCACAGACATACACTGACACCAAGTAACAAAGACATACACTTACACCAAGTAACAAAGACATACACTGACACCAAGTAACAACGACATACACTGATACCCAGTAACACAGACACACACTTACACCAAGTAACACAGACATACACTGACACCAAGTAACAAAGACATACACTGATACCCAGTAACACAGACACACACTTACATCAAGTAACACAGACATACACTGACACCAAGTAACAAAGACACACACTGACACCAGGTAACAAAGACATACACAGACACCAAGTAACGAAGACATACACTGATACCCAGTAACACAGACACACACTTACACCAAGTAACAAAGACATACACTGATACCCAGTAACACAGACACACACTTACACCAAGTATCACATACATACACAGACACCAAGTAACAAAGACATACACTGATACCCAGTAACACAGACACACACTTACACCATGTAACAAAGACATACACTGACACCAAGTAACAAAGACATACACTTACACCAAGTAACACAGACATACACTGACACCAAGTAACAAAGACAAACACTGACACCAAGTAACAAAGACATACAGTTACACCAAGTAACACAGACATACACTGACACCAAGTAACAAATACAAACACTAACACCAAGTAACAATGACGCAAACTTACACCAAGTAACACAGACGTACACTGACACCAAGTATCAAAGACATACACTGACAGCAAGTAACAAAGACATACACTTACACCAAGTAACAAAGACATACACTGATACCCAGTAACACAGAAACACACTTACACCAAGTAACAAAGACAGACACTGATATCCAGTAACAGAGACACAAACTTACACCAAATATCACAGACATACACAGACACCAAGTAACAAAGACATACACTTACACCAAGTAACAAAGACATACACTGACACCAAGTAACAACGACATACACTGATACCCAGTAACACAGACACACACTTACACCAATTATCACAGACATACACAGACACCAAGTAACAAAGACATACACTGATACCCAGTAACACAGACACACACTAACACCAAGTCACAAAGACATACACTGACACACAGTAACAAATACAAACACTGAAACCCAGTAACAAAGAAACACACTGACACCAAGTAACAAAGACACACACTGACACCAAGTGTACAAAGACATACACAGACACCAAGTAACAAAGACATACACTGATACCCAGTAACACAGACACACACTTACACCAAGTAACAAAGACATACACTGATACCCAGCCACACAGACACACACTTACACCAAGTATCACAGACATACACAGACACCAAGTAACAAAGACATACACTGATACCCAGTAACACAGACACACACTTACACCAAGTAACAAAGACATACACTGACACCCAGTTACACAGACACACACTTACTCCAAGTAACGAAGACACACACAGACACCAAGTAACAAAGACATACACTGATACCCAGTGACACAGACACACACTCCACCAAGTTACAAAGACATACACTGACACCAAGTAACAAAGCCATACACTTACACCAAGTAAAAAAGACATACACTGACACCAAGTAACAAAGACATACACTGATACCCAGTGACACAGACACACACTTACAGCAAGTAACAAAGACAGACACTGATACCCAGTAACACAGACATACACTGACACCAAGTAGCAAAGACATACACTTACACGAAGTAACAAAGACAGACACTGACACCAAGTAACAAAGACAGACACTGACACCAAGTAACAAAGACACACAGTTACACCAAGTAACACAGATATACACTGACACCAAGTATCAAAGACATGCACTGACAGCAAGTAACAAAGACATACACTTACACCAAGTAACAAAGACATACACTGATACCCAGTAACACAGACACACACTTACACCAAGTAACAAAGACATACACTGACACCAAGTAACAAAGACATACACTTACACCAAGTAACACAGACATACACTGACACCAAGTAACAAAGACAAACACTTACACCAACTAACAAAGACACACACTTACACCAAGTAACAAAGACATACACTGACACCAAGTAACAAAGACATACACTTACACCAAGTAACACAGACATACACTGACACCAAGTAACAAACACAAACACTGACACCAAGTAACAAAGACACAAACTTACACCAAGTAACACAGACGTACACTGACACCAAGTATCAAAGACATACACTGACAGCAAGTAACAAAGAAATACACTTACACCAAGTAACAAAGACATACACTGATACCCAGTAACACAGACACACACTTACACCAAGTAACAAAGACAGACACTGATATCCAGTAACAGAGACACAAACTTACACCAAGTCACAAAGACATACACTGAAACCCAGTAACAAAGACATACACTTACACCAAGTAACAAAGACATACACTGACACCAAGTAACAACGACATACACTGATACCCGGTAACAAAGACACACACTTACACCAAGTAACACAGACATACACTGACACCAAGTAACAAAGACATACACTGATACCCAGTAACACAGACACACACTTACACCAAGTAACACAGACATACACTGACACCCAGTAACAAAATCATACACTGACAGCCAGTAACAAAGACATGCACTGACACCAAGTAACAAAGACATTCACTGATCCCCAGTAACACAGACACACACTTACACCAAGTAACAAAGACATACACTGACACCAAGTAACAAAGACACACACTGACACCAGGTAACAAAGACATACACAGACACCTAGTAACGAAGACATACACTGATACCCAGTAACACAGACACACACTTACACCAAGTAACAAAGACATACACTGATACCCAGTAACACAGACACACACTTACACCAAGTATCACAGACATACACAGACACCAAGTAACAAAGACATACTCTGATACCCAGTGACACAGACACACACTTGCACCAAGGAACAAACACATACTCTGACACCAAGTAACAAAGACATACACTTACAGCAAGTAACAAAGACATACACTTACACCAAGTAACAAAGACCTACACTCATACCCAGTAACACAGACACACACTTACACCAAGTAACAAAGACAGACACTGATATCCAGTAACAGAGACACACACTTACACCAAGTCACAAAGACATACACTGACACCCAGTAACAAAGACATACACTGACACCCAGTAACAAAGACACACACACTGACACCAAGAAACAAAGACATCCACTGACACAAATTAACACAGACATACACTGATACCCAGTAACAAAGACACACACTTACACCAAGTAACACAGACATACATTGACACCAAGTAACAAAGACATACACTGATAGCCAGTAACACAGGCACACACTTACACCAAGTAACAAAGACAGACACTGGTACCCAGTAACAAAGACATACACTGATACCCAGTAACACAGACACACACTAACACCAAGTCACAAAGACATACACTGACACACAGTAACAAATACAAACACTGAAACCCAGTAACAAAGAAACACACTGACACCAAGTAACAAAGACACACATTGACACCAAGTGTACAAAGACATACACAGACACCAAGTAACAAAGACATACACTGATACCCAGTAACACAGACACACACTTACACCAAGTAACAAAGACATACACTGATACCCAGCCACACAGACACACACCTACACCAAGTATCACAGACATACACAGACACCAAGTAACAAAGACATACACTGATACCCAGTAACACAGACACACACTTACACCAAGTAACAAAGACATACACTGATACCCAGTTACACAGACACACACTTACTCCAAGTAACGAAGACACACACAGACACCAAGTAACAAAGTCATACACTGATACCCAGTAACACAGACACACACTCCACCAAGTTACAAAGACATACACTGACACCAAGTAACAAAGACATACACTTACACCAAGTAAAAAAGACATACACTGACACCAAGTAACAAAGACATACACTGATACCCAGTGACACAGACACACACTTACAGCAAGTAACAACGACAGACACTGATACCCAGTAACACAGACATACACTTACACCAAGTAACAAAGACATACACTGATACCCAGTTACACAGACACACACTTACTCCAAGTAACGAAGACACACACAGACACCAAGTAACAAAGTCATACACTGATACCCAGTAACACAGACACACACTTACACCAAGTAACAAAGACATACACTGATACCCAGTTACACAGACACACACTTACTCCAAGTAACGAAGACACACACAGACACCAAGTAACAAAGTCATACACTGATACCCAGTAACACAGACACACACTCCACCAAGTTACAAAGACATACACTGACACCAAGTAACAAAGACATACACTTACACCAAGTAAAAAAGACATACACTGACACCAAGTAACAAAGACATACACTGACACCAAGTAGCAAAGACATACACTTACACCAAGTAACAAAGACAGACACTGACACCAAGTAACAAAGACAGACACTGACACCAAGTAACAAAGACACACACTTACACCAAGTAGCACAGACATACACTGACACCAAGTAACAACGACATACACTGATACCCAGTAACACAGACACACACTTACACCAAGTAACACAGACATACACTGACACCAAGTAACAAAGACATACACTGATACCCAGTAACACAGACACACACTTACATCAAGTAACACAGACATACACTGACACCAAGTAACAAAGACACACACTGACACCAGGTAACAAAGACATACACAGACACCAAGTAACGAAGACATACACTGATACCCAGTAACACAGACACACACTTACACCAAGTAACAAAGACATACACTGATACCCAGTAACACAGACATACACTTACACCAAGTATCACAGACATACACAGACACCAAGTAACAAAGACATACACTGATACCCAGTAACACAGACACACACTTACACCATGTAACAAAGACATACACTGACACCAAGTAACAAAGACATACACTTACACCAAGTAACACAGACATACACTGACACCAAGTAACAAAGACAAACACTGACACCAAGTAACAAAGACATACAGTTACACCAAGTAACACAGACATACACTGACACCAAGTAACAAATACAAACACTAACACCAAGTAACAAAGACGCAAACTTACACCAAGTAACACAGACGTACACTGACACCAAGTATCAAAGACATACACTGACAGCAAGTAACAAAGACATACACTTACACCAAGTAACTAAGACATACACTGATACCCAGTAACACAGAAACACACTTACACCAAGTAACAAAGACAGACACTGATATCCAGTAACAGAGACACAAACTTACACCAAGTATCACAGACATACACAGACACCAAGTAACAAAGACATACACTTACACCAAGTAACAAAGACATACACTGACACCAAGTAACAACGACATACACTGATACCCAGTAACACAGACACACACTTACACCAATTATCACAGACATACACAGACACCAAGTAACAAAGACATACACTGATACCCAGTAACACAGACACACACTAACACCAAGTCACAAAGACATACACTGACACACAGTAACAAATACAAACACTGAAACCCAGTAACAAAGAAACACACTGACACCAAGTAACAAAGACACACATTGACACCAAGTGTACAAAGACATACACAGACACCAAGTAACAAAGACATACACTGATACCCAGTAACACAGACACACACTTACACCAAGTAACAAAGACATACACTGATACCCAGCCACACAGACACACACTTACACCAAGTATCACAGACATACACAGACACCAAGTAACAAAGACATACACTGATACCCAGTAACACAGACACACACTTACACCAAGTAACAAAGACATACACTGACACCCAGTTACACAGACACACACTTACTCCAAGTAACGAAGACACACACAGACACCAAGTAACAAAGACATACACTGATACCCAGTGACACAGACACACACTCCACCAAGTTACAAAGACATACACTGACACCAAGTAACAAAGCCATACACTTACACCAAGTAAAAAAGACATACACTGACACCAAGTAACAAAGACATACACTGATACCCAGTGACACAGACACACACTTACAGCAAGTAACAAAGACAGACACTGATACCCAGTAACACAGACATACACTGACACCAAGTAGCAAAGACATACACTTACACGAAGTAACAAAGACAGACAGTTACACCAAGTAACACAGATATACACTGACACCAAGTATCAAAGACATGCACTGACAGCAAGTAACAAAGACATACACTTACACCAAGTAACAAAGACATACACTGATACCCAGTAACACAGACACTCACTTACACCAAGTAACAAAGACATACACTGACACCAAGTAACAAAGACATACACTTACACCAAGTAACACAGACATACACTGACACCAAGTAACAAAGACAAACACTTACACCAACTAACAAAGACACACACTTACACCAAGTAACAAAGACATACACTGACACCAAGTAACAAAGACATACACTTACACCAAGTAACACAGACATACACTGACACCAAGTAACAAACACAAACACAGACACCAAGTAACAAAGACACAAACTTACACCAAGTAACACAGACGTACACTGACACCAAGTATCAAAGACATACACTGACAGCAAGTAACAAAGAAATACACTTACACCAAGTAACAAAGACATACACTGATACCCAGTAACACAGACACACACTTACACCAAGTAACAAAGACAGACACTGATATCCAGTAACAGAGACACAAACTTACACCAAGTCACAAAGACATACACTGAAACCCAGTAACAAAAACATACACTTACACCAAGTAACAAAGACATACACTGACACCAAGTAACAACGACATACACTGATACCCGGTAACACAGACACACACTTACACCAAGTAACACAGACATACACTGACACCAAGTAACAAAGACATACACTGATACCCAGTAACACAGACACACACTTACACCAAGTAACACAGACATACACTGACACCCAGTAACAAAATCATACACTGACAGCCAGTAACAAAGACATACACTGACACCAAGTAACAAAGACACACACTGACACCAGGTAACAAAGACATACACAGACACCTAGTAACGAAGACATACACTGATACCCAGTAACACAGACACACACTTACACCAAGTAACAAAGACATACACTGATACCCAGTAACACAGACACACACTTACACCAAGTATCACAGACATACACAGACACCAAGTAACAAAGACATACTCTGATACCCAGTGACACAGACACACACTTGCACCAAGGAACAAACACATACACTGACACCAAGTAACAAAGACATACACTTACAGCAAGTAACAAAGACATACACTTACACCAAGTAACAAAGACCTACACTCATACCCAGTAACACAGACACACACTTACACCAAGTAACAAAGACAGACACTGATATCCAGTAACAGAGACACACACTTACACCAAGTCACAAAGACATACACTGACACCCAGTAACAAAGACATACACTGACACCCAGTAACAAAGACACACACTGACACCAAGTAACAAAGACATCCACTGACACAAATTAACACAGACATACACTGATACCCAGTAACAAAGACACACACTTACACCAAGTAACACAGACATACATTGACACCAAGTAACAAAGACATACACTGATAGCCAGTAACACAGACACACACTTACACCAAGTAACAAAGACAGACACTGGTACCCAGTAACAAAGACATACACTGATACCCAGTAACACAGACACACACTAACACCAAGTCACAAAGACATACACTGACACACAGTAACAAATACAAACACTGAAACCCAGTAACAAAGAAACACACTGACACCAAGTAACAAAGACACACATTGACACCAAGTGTACAAAGACATACACAGACACCAAGTAACAAAGACATACACTGATACCCAGTAACACAGACACACACTTAAACCAAGTAACAAAGACATACACTGATACCCAGCCACACAGACACACACTTACACCAAGTATCACAGAAATACACAGACACCAAGTAACAAAGACATACACTGATAGCCAGTAACACAGACACACACTTACACCAAGTAACAAAGACATACACTGATACCCAGTTATACAGACACACACTTACTCCAAGTAACGAAGACACACACAGACACCAAGTAACAAAGTCATACACTGATACCCAGTAACACAGACACACACTCCACCAAGTTACAAAGACATACACTGACACCAAGTAACAAAGACATACACTTACACCAAGTAAAAAAGACATACACTGACACCAAGTAACAAAGACATACACTGATACCCAGTGACACAGACACACACTTACAGCAAGTAACAACGACAGACACTGATAACCAGTAACACAGACATACACTGACACCAAGTAGCAAAGACATACACATACACCAAGTAACAAAGACAGACACTGACACCAAGTAACAAAGACAGACACTGACACCAAGTAACAAAGACACACAGTTACACCAAGTAACACAGACATACACTGACACCAAGTATCAAAGACATACACTGACAGCAAGTAACAAAAACATACACTGATACCCAGTAACACAGACACACACTTACACCAAGATTCACAGACATACACAGACACCAAGTAACAAAGACATACACTGATACCCAGTAAAACAGACACACACGTACACCAAGTAACAAAGACATACACTGACACCAAGTAACAAAGACATACACTTACACCAAGTAACACAGACATACACTGACACCAAGTAACAAAGACATACACTTACACCACGTAACACAGACATACACTGACACCAAGTAACAAATACAAACACTGACACCAAGTAACAAAGACACAAACTTACACCAAGTAACACAGACATACACTGACACCAAGTATCAAAGACATACACTGACAGCAAGTAACAAAGACATACACTTACACCAAGTAACAAAGACATACACTCATACCCAGTAACACAGACACACACTTACACCAATTAACAAAGAGAGACACTGATATCCAGTAACTGAGACACACACTTACACCAAGTCACAAAGACATACACTGACACCCAGTAACAAAGACGTACACTGACACCCAGTAACAAAGACACACACTGACACCAAGTAACAAAGACATCCACTGACACAAATTAACAAAGACATACACTGATACCCAGTAACAAAGACACACACTTACACCAAGTAACACAGACATACATTGACACAAAGTAACAAAGACATACACTGATAGCCAGTAACACAGACACACACTTACACCAAGTAACAATTACAGACACTGATACCCAGTAACACAGACACACACTTACACCAAGTATCACAGACATACACAGACACCAACTAACAAAGACATACACTGATACCCAGTAACACAGACAAACAAATACACCGAGTAACAACGACATACACCGACATCAAGTAACAAATACATACACTTACACCAAATAACACAGACATACACTGACACCAAGTAACAAAGACATACACTTACACCAAGTAACAAAGACATACACTGATACCCAGTAACACAGACACACACTTACACGAAGTAACAAAGACATACACTGATACCCGGTAACACATACACACAGTTACACCAAGTATCACAGACATACACTGACAACAACTAACAAAGACATACACTTACCCCAAATAACAAAGACATACACTGACACCAAGTAACAAAGATATACACTTACACCAACTAACAAAGACACACACTTACACCAGGTTACACAGACGTACACTGACACCAAGTAACAAAGACATACACTGATACCCAGTTACACAGACACACACTTACACCAAGTAACACAGACATACACTGACACCAAGTAACAAAGACATACACTGATACCCAGTAACACAGAAACACACTTACACCAAGTAACAAAGACAGACAATGACACCAAGAAACAAAGACATACACTGATACCCATTAACACAGACACACACTTACACCAAGTAACAAAGACAGACACTGGTACCCAGTAACAAAGACATACACTGATACCCAGTAACACAGACACACACTTATACGAAGTACACATCATAAACTGACACCAAGTAACAAAGATATACAATGACTCCCAGTAACACAGACACACACTTACACCAAGTAACAAAGACAGACACTGGTACCCAGTAACAAAGACATACACTGATACCCAGTAACACAGACACACACTTACAGCAAGTAACAAAGACAGACACTGGTACCCAGTAACAAAGACATACAAAGATACCCAGTGACACAGACACACACTAACACCAAGTCACAAAGACATACACAGACACCAAGTAACAAAGACATACACTGATACCCAGTAACACAGGCACACACTTACACCAAGTAACAAAGACATGCACTGATACCCAGCCACACAGACACACACTTACACCAAGTATCACAGACATACACAGACACCAAGTAACAAAGACATTCACTGATACCCAGTAACACAGACACACACTTGCACCATGTAACAAAGACATACACTGACACCAAGTAACAAAGACATACACTTGCACCAAGTAACACGGACATACACTGACACCAGGTAACAAAGACACAAACTTACACCAAGTAACACAGACACACACTTACACCAAGTAACAATGACAGACACTGATACCCAGTAACACAGACACACATTTACACCAATTATCACAGACATACACAGACACCAAGTAACAAAGACATACACTGATACCCAGTAACACAGACACACACGTACACCAAGTAACAAAGACATACACTTACACCAAGTAACACAGACATACACTGGCACCAAGTCACAAAGACATACACTGATACCCAGTGACACAGACACACACTTACAGCAAGTAACAAAGACAGACACTGATACCCAGTAACACAGACATACACTGACACCAAGTAGCAAAGACATACACTTACACCAAGTAACAAAGACAGACACTGACACCAAGTAACAAAGACAGACACTGACACCAAGTAACAAAGACACACACTTACACCAAGTAACAAAGACATACACTTACACCAAGTAACACAGACATACACTGACACCAAGTAACAAAGACAAACACTTACACCAACTAACAAAGACACACACTTACACCAAGTAACAAAGACATACCCTGACACCAAGTAACAAAGACATACACTTACACCAAGTAACACAGACATACACTGACACCAAGTAACAAATACAAACACTGACACCAAGTAACAAAGACACAAACTTACACCAAGTAACACAGACGTACACTGACACCAAGTAACAAAGACATACACTTACACCAAGTAACAAAGACATACACTGATACCCAGTAACACAGACACATCTTACACCAAGTAACAAAGACAGACACTGTTATCCAGTAACAGAGACACAAACTTACACCAAGTCACAAAGACATACACTGACACCCAGTAACAAAGACATACACTTACACCAAGTAACAAAGACATACACTGACACCAAGTAACAACGACATACACTGATACCCAGTAACACAGACACACACTTACACCAAGTAACACAGACATACACTGACACCCAGTAACAAAAACATACACTGACAGCCAGTAACAAAGACTTGCACTGACACCAAGTAACAAAGACATTCACTGATCCCCAGTAACACAGACACACACTTACACCAAGTAAAAAAGACATACACTGACACCAAGTAACAAAGACACACACTGACACCAGGTAACAAAGACATACACAGACACCTAGTAACGAAGACATACACTGATACCCAGTAACACAGACACACACTTACACCAAGTAACAAAGACATACACTGATACCCAGCAACACAGACACACACTTACACCAAGTATCACAGACATACACAGACACCAAGTAATAAAGACATACACTGATACCCAGTAACACAGACACACACTTGCACCAAGGAACAAAGACATACACTGACACCAAGTAACAAAGACATACACTTACACCAAGTAACACAGACATACACTGACACCAAGTAACAAAGACATACACTTACACTAAGTAACACAGACATACACTGACACCAAGTAACAAATACAAACACTGACACCAAGTAACAAAGACACAAACTTACACCAAGTAACACAGACATACACTGACACCAAGTATCAAAGACATACACTGACAGCAAGTAACAAAGACATACACTTACACCAAGTAACAAAGACATACACTCATACCCAGTAACACAGACACACACTTACACCAAGTAACAAAGACAGACACTGATATCCAGTAACGGAGACACACACTTACACCAAGTCACAAAGACATACACTGACACCCAGTAACAAAGACACACACTGACACCAAGTAACAAAGACATCCTCTGACACAAATTAACAAAGACATACACTGATACCCAGTAACAAAGGCACACACTTACACCAAGTAACACAGACATACATTGACACCAAGTAACAAAGACATACACTGATAGCCAGTAACACAGACACACACATACACCAAGTAACAATTACAGACACTCATACCCAGTAACACAGACACACACTTACACCAAGTAACAAAGACAGGCACTGATATCCAGTAACAGAGACACAAACTTACACCAAGTCACAAAGACATACACTGACACCCAGTAACAAAGACATACATTTACACCAAGTAACAAAGACACACACTGACACCAAGTAACAACGACATACACTGATACCCAGTAACACAGACACACACTTACACCAAGTAACACAGACATACACTGACACCAAGTAACAAAGACATACACTGATACCCAGTAACACAGACACACACTTACACCAAGTAACACAGACATACACTGACACCCAATAACAAAAACATACACTGACAGCCAGCAACAAAGACATGCACTGACACCAAGTAACAAAGACATTCACTGATCCCCAGTAACACAGACCCACATTTACACCAAGTAACAAAGACATACACTGACACCAAGTAACAAAGACACACACTGACACCAGGTAACAAAGACATACACAGACACCAAGTAACGAAGACATACACTGATACCCAGTAACACAGACACACACTTACACCAAGTAACAAAGACATACAGTGATACCCAGTAACACAGACACACACTTACACCAAGTATCACAGACATACACAGACACCAAGAAACAAAGACATACACTGATACCCAGTAACACAGACACACACGTACACCAAGTAACAAACACATACACTGACACCAAGTAACAAAGACATACACTTACACCAAGTAACACAGACATACACTGACACCAAGTAACAAAGACATACACTTACACCACGTAACACAGACATACACTGACACCAAGTAACAAATACAAACACTGACACCAAGTAACAAAGACACAAACTTACACCAAGTAACACAGACATACACTGACACCAAGTATCAAAGACATACACTGACAGCAAGTAACAAAGACATACACTTACACCAAGTAACAAAGACATACACTCATACCCAGTAACACAGACACACACTTACACCAAGTAACAAAGACAGACACTGATATCCAGTAACTGAGACACACACTTACACCAAGTCACAAAGACATACACTGACACCCAGTAACAAAGACATACACTGACACCCAGTAACAAAGACACACACTGACACCAAGTAACAAAGACATCCACTGACACAAATTAACAAACACATACACTGATACCCAGTAACAAAGACACACACTTACACCAAGTAACACAGACATACATTGACACCAAGTAACAAAGACATACACTGATAGCCAGTAACACAGACACACACTTACACCAAGTAACAATTACAGACACTGATATCCAGTAACACAGACACACACTTACACCAAGTCACAAAGACATACACTGACACCCAGTAACAAAGACATACACTGAAACCCAGTAACAAAGACACACAATGACACCAAGTAACAAAGGCACACACTGACACCAAGTAACAATGACATACACTGATACCCAGTAACACAGACACACACTTACACCAAGTAACAAAGACATACACTGACACCAAGTAACAAAGACGTACACTGACACCAAGAAACAAAGGCATACACTGACACCCAGTAACAAAGACACACACTGACATCCAGTAACACAGACACACACGGACACCAAGTAACAAATACATACACTGACACAAAGTAACAAAGACATACACTGACACCCAGTAACAAAGACACACACTGACACCAAGTAACAAAGACATACACTGACACCAAGTAACACAGACACACACGGACACCAAGGCACAAAGAGATACACTGACACCATGTAACAAAGACATACACTGATACCCAGTCGCACAGACACACACTTACACGAAGTAACAAAGACATACACTGATACCCGGTAACACAGACACACACTTACACCAAGTATCACAGACATACACAGACACCAACTAACAAAGACATACACTGATACCCAGTAACACAGACAAACAAATACACCAAGTAACAACGACATACACCGACATCAAGTAACAAATACATACACTTACACCAAATAACACAGACATACACTGACACCAAGTAACAAAGACATACACTTACACCAAGTAACAAAGAGATACACTGACTCCAAGTAACAAAGACATACACTGATACCCAGTAACACAGACACACACTTACACGAAGTAACAAAGACATACACTGATACCCGGTAACACATACACACAGTTACACCAAGTATCACAGACATACACTGACAACAACTAACAAAGACATACACTGATACCCAGTAACACAGACCAACAAATACACCAAGTAACAACGACATACACCGACACCAAGTAACAAATACATACACTTACCCCAAATAACACAGACATACACTGACACCAAGTAACAAAGATATACACTTACACCAACTAACAAAGACACACACTTACACCAGGTTACACAGACATACACTGACACCAAGTAACAAAGACATACACTGATACCCAGTAACACAGACACACACTTACACCAAGTAACACAGACATACACTGACACCAAGTAACAAAGACATACACTGATACCCAGTAACACAGAAACACACTTACACCAAGTAACAAAGACAGACAATGACACAAAGAAACAAAGACATACACTGATACCCATTAACACAGACACACACTTACACCAAGTAACAAAGACAGACACTGGTACCCAGTAACAAAGACATACACTGATACCCAGTAACACAGACACACACTTATACGAAGTACACATCATACACTGACACCAAGTAACAAAGATATACAATGACTCCCAGTAACACAGACACACACTTACACCAAGTAACAAAGACAGACACTGGTACCCAGTAACAAAGACATACACCGATACCCAGTAACACAGACACACACTTACATCAAGTAACAAAGACAGACACTGGTACCCAGTAACAAAGACATACAAAGATACCCAGTGACACAGACACACACTAACACCAAGTCACAAAGACATACACAGACACCAAGTAACAGAGACATACACTGATACCCAGTAACACAGGCACACACTTACACCAAGTAACAAAGACATGCACTGATACCCAGCCACACAGACACACACTTACACCAAGTATCACAGACATACACAGACACCAAGTAACAAAGACATGCACTGATACCCAGTAACACAGACACACACTTGCACCATGTAACAAAGACAAAGACTGACACCAAGTAACAAAGACATACACTTGCACCAAGTAACACGGACATACACTGACACCAGGTAACAAAGACACAAACTTACACCAAGTAACACAGACACACACTTACACCAAGTAAGAATGACAGACACTGATACCCAGTAACACAGACACACACTTACACCAAGTGACAAAGACATACACTGACACCCAGTAATAAAGACATACACTGACACCAGTAACAAAGACACACAATGACACCAAGTAACAAAGGCACACACTGACACCAAGTAACAATGACATACACTGATACCCAGTAACAGAGACACACACATTCACCAAGTAACAAAGACATACACAGACACCAAGTAACAAAGACAGTCACTGATACCCAGTAACACAGACACACACCTACACCAAGTAACAAAGACATACACTGACACCAAGTAACAAAGACATACACTTACACCAAGTAACAAAGGCATACACTGACACCCAGTAACAAAGACATACACTGACACCCAGTAACACAGACACGCACGGACACCAATTAACAAAGACATACACTGACACCCAGTAACAAAGACATACACTGACAGCAAGTAACAAAGACATTCACTGATCCCCAGTAACACAGACACACACTGACACCAAGTAACAAAGACATACACTGACACCAAGTAACAAAGACATACACAGACACCAAGTAACGAAGACATACACTGATACCCAATAACACAGACACACATTTACACCAAGTAACAAAGACATACACTGATACCCAGTAACACAGGCACACACTTACATCAAGTATCACAGACATACACAGACACCAAGTAACAAAGACATACACTGATACCCAGTAACACAAACACACACTTTCACCAAGTAACAGAGACATACACTTACACCAAGTTACACAGACATACACTGACACCAAGTAACAAAGACATACACTTACACCAACTAACAAAGACACACACTGACACCAAGTAACACAGACATACACTGACACCAAGTAACAAAGACACACACTGACACCAAGTAACAAAGACGCACACTTACACCAAGTAACAAAGAAATACACTGACACCAAGTAACAAAGACATACACTTACACCAAGTAACACAGACATACACTGATACCAAGTAACAAATACGTACACTGGCACCAAGTAACAAAGACACAAAATTACACCAAGTAGCGCAGACATACACTGACACCAAGTATCAAAGACATACACTGACACCAAGTAACAAAGCCATAAACTTACACCAAGTAACAAAGACATACACTGATAACCAGTAACACAGACACACACTTACACCAAGTGACAAAGACAGACACTGATACCCAGTAACAGAGACACACACTTACACCAAGTCACAAAGACATACACTGACACCCAGTAACAAAGACATACACTGACACCCTGTAACAAAGACACACACTTACACCAAGTAACAAATACATACACTGACACCAAGTAACAAAGAAATACACTGATACCCAGTAACACAGACACACACTTACACGAAGTAACAAAGACATACACTGATACCCGGTAACACAGACACACACTTCCACCAAGTATCACAGACATAAACAGACACCAACTAGCAAAGACATACACAGATACCCAGTAACACAGACAAACACTTCCACCAAGTAACAAAGACATACACCGACACCAAGTAACAAATACATACACTTACACGAAATAACACAGACACACACTTACACCAAGTTACACAGACATACACTGACACCAAGTAACAAAGACATACACTGATACCCAGTAACGCAGACACACACTTACACCTAGTAACACAGACATACACTGACACCAAGTAACAAATACATACACTGATACCCAGTAACAAAGACACAAACTTACACCAAGTAACAAAGACAGACAATAGACACCAAGTAACAAAGACATACACTGATACCCAGTAACACAGACACACACTTACACCAAGTAACAGAGACATACACTGATACCAAGTAACAAAGGCATACACTTACACCAAGTAACAAAGACATGCACTGACACCAAGTAACAATGACGTACACTTACACCAAGTAACAAAGACATGCACTGGCACCAAGTAACAAAGACATACACTTACACCAAGTAACACAGACATACACTGACACCAAGTAACAAAGACACACACTTACACTAAGTACACAGACATACACTGGCACCAAGTAACAAAGACATACACTGATACCCAGGAACACAGACACACTCTTACACCAAGTAACAAAGACAGACAGTGGTACCCAGTAACAAAGACATACACTGACACCCAGTAACAAAGACAAACACTGACACCCAGTAACAAAGAAACACACTGACACCAAGTATACAAAGACATACACAGACACCAAGTAACAAAGACATACACTGATACCCAGTAACACAGACACACACTTACACCAAGTAACAAAGACATACACTGACACCAAGTAACAAAGACATACACTTACACCAAGTAACTAAGACATACACTTACACCAAGTCACAAAGACATACACTGACACCCAGTAACAAAGACATACACTGACACGCAGTAACAAAGACACACACTGACACCAAGTAACAAAGACATCCACTGACACAAATTAACAAAGACATACACTGATACCCAGTAACAAAGACACACACTTACACCAAGTAACACAGACATACATTGACACCAAGTAACAAAGACATACACTGATAGCCAGTAACACAGACACACACTTACACCAAGTAACAATTACAGACACTGATACCCAGTAACACAGACACACACTTACACCAAGTCACAAAGACATACACTGACACCCAGTAAGAAAGACATACACTGACACCCAGTAACAAAGACACACAATGACACCAAGTAACAAAGGCACACACTGACACCAAGTAACAATGACATACACTGATACCCAGTAACACAGACACACACTTACACCAAGTAACAAAGACATACACTGACACCAAGTAACAAAGACGTACACTGACACCAAGTAACAAAGGCATACACTGACACCCAGTAACAAAGACACACACTGACATCCAGTAACACAGACACACACGGACACCAAGTAACAAATACATACACTGACACAAAGTAACAAAGACATACACTGACACCCAGTAACAAAGACACACACTGACACCAAGTAACAAAGACATACACTGACACGAAGTAACACAGACACACACGGACACCAAGTAACAAAGAGATACACTGACACCAAGTAACAAAGACATACACTGATACCCAGTCGCACAGACACACACTTACACGAAGTAACAAAGACATACACTGATACCCGGTAACACAGACACACACTTACACCATGTATCACAGACATACACAGACACCAACTAACAAAGACATACACTGATACCCAGTAACACAGACAAACAAATACACCAAGTAACAACGACATACACCGACATCAAGTAACAAATACATACACTTACACCAAATAACACAGTCATACACTGACACCAAGTAACAAAGACATACACTTACACCAAGTAACAAAGAGATACACTGACTCCAAGTAACAAAGACATACACTGATACCCAGTAACACAGACACACACTTACACGAAGTAACAAAGACATACACTGATACCCGGTAACACATACACACAGTTACACCAAGTATCACAGACATACACTGACAACAACTAACAAAGACATACACTGATACCCAGTAACACAGACCAACAAATACACCAAGTAACAACGACATACACCGACACCAAGTAACAAATACATACACTTACCCCAAATAACACAGACATACACTGACACCAAGTAACAAAGATATACACTTACACCAACTAACAAAGACACACACTTACACCAGGTTACACAGACATACACTGACACCAAGTAACAAAGACATACACTGATACCCAGTAACACAGACACACACTTACACCAAGTAACACAGACATACACTGTCACCAAGTAACAAAGACATACACTGATACCCAGTAACACAGAAACACACTTACACCAAGTAACAAAGACAGACAATGACACCAAGAAACAAAGACATACACTGATACCCATTAACACAGACACACACTTACACCAAGTAACAAAGACAGACACTGGTACCCAGTAACAAAGACATACACTGATACCCAGTAACACAGACACACACTTATACGAAGTACACATCATACACTGACACCAAGTAACAAAGATATACAATGACTCCCAGTAACACAGACACACACTTACACCAAGTAACAAAGACAGACACTGGTACCCAGTAACAAAGACATACACTGATACCCAGTAACACAGACACACACTTACATCAAGTAACAAAGACAGACACTGTTACCCAGTAACAAAGACATGCAAAGATACCCAGTGACACAGACACACACTAACACCAAGTCACAAAGACATACACAGACACCAAGTAACAAAGACATACACTGATACCCAGTAACACAGGCACACACTTACACCAAGTAACAAAGACATGCACTGATACCCAGCCACACAGACACACACTTACACCAAGTATCACAGACATACACAGACACCAAGTAACAAAGACATGCACTGATACCCAGTAACACAGACACACACTTGCACCATGTAACAAAGACAAACACTGACACCAAGTAACAAAGACATACACTTGCACCAAGTAACACGGACATACACTGACACCAGGTAACAAAGACACAAACTTACACCAAGTAACACAAACACACAATTACACCAAGTAACAATGACAGACACTGATACCCAGTAACACAGACACACACTTACACCAAGTCACAAAGACATACACTGACACCCAGTAATAAAGACATACACTGACACCAGTAACAAAGACACACAATGACACCAAGTAACAAAGGCACACACTGACACCAAGTAACAATGACATACACTGATACCCAGTAACACAGACACACACTTTCACCAAGTAACAAAGACATACACAGACACCAAGTAACAAAGACAGTCACTGATACCCAGTAACACAGACACACACCTACACCAAGTAACAAAGACATACACTGACACCAAGTAACAAAGACATACACTTACACCAAGTAACAAAGGCATACACTGACACCCAGTAACAAAGACATACACTGACACCCAGTAACACAGACACGCACGGACACCAAGTAACAAAGACATACACTGACACCCAGTAACAAAGACATACACTGACAGCAAGTAACAAAGACATTCACTGATCCCCAGTAACACAGACACACACTGACACCAAGTAACAAAGACATACACTGACACCAAGTAACAAAGACATACACAGACACCAAGTAACGAAGACATACACTGATACCCAATAACACAGACACACATTTACACCAAGGAACAAAGACATACACTGATACCCAGTAACACAGGCACACACTTACATCAAGTATCACAGACATACACAGACACCAAGTAACAAAGACATACACTGATACCCAGTAACACAGACACACACTTTCACCAAGTAACAGAGACATACACTTACACCAAGTTACACAGACATACACTGACACCAAGTAACAAAGACATACACTTACACCAACTAACAAAGACACACACTGACACCAAGTAACACAGACATACACTGACACCAAGTAACAAAGACACACACTGACACCAAGTAACAAAGACGCACACTTACACCAAGTAACAAAGAAATACACTGACACCAAGTAACAAAGACATACACTTACACCAAGTAACACAGACATACACTGATACCAAGTAACAAATACGTACACTGGCACCAAGTAACAAAGACACAAAATTACACCAAGTAGCGCAGACATACACTGACACCAAGTATCAAAGACATACACTGACACCAAGTAACAAAGCCATAAACTTACACCAAGTAACAAAGACATACACTGATAACCAGTAACACAGACACACACTTACACCAAGTGACAAAGACAGACACTGATACCCAGTAACAGAGACACACACTTACACCAAGTCACAAAGACATACACTGACACCCAGTAACAAAGACATACACTGACACCCAGTAACAAAGACACACACTTACACCAATTAACAAATACATACACTGACACCAAGTAACAAAGAAATACACTGATACCCAGTAACACAGACACACACTTACACGAAGTAACAAAGACATACACTGATACCCGGTAACACAGACACACACTTCCACCAAGTATCACAGACATAAACAGACACCAACTAGCAAAGGCATACACAGATACCCAGTAACACAGACAAACACTTCCACCAAGTAACAAAGACATACACCGACACCAAGTAACAAATACATACACTTACACGAAATAACACAGACACACACTTACACCAAGTTACACAGACATACACTGACACCAAGTAACAAAGACATACACTGATACCCAGTAACGCAGACACACACTTACACCAAGTAACACAGACATACACTGACACCAAGTAACAAAGACATACACTGATACCCAGTAACAAAGACACACACTTACACCAAGTAACAAAGACAGACAATAGACACCAAGTAACAAAGACATACACTGATACCCAGTAACACAGACACACACTTACACCAAGTAACAGAGACATACACTGATACCAAGTAACAAAGGCATACACTTACACCAAGTAACAAAGACATGCACTGACACCAAGTAACAATGACGTACACTTACACCAAGTAACAAAGACATGCACTGGCACCAAGTAACAAAGACATACACTTACACCAAGTAACACAGACATACACTGACACCAAGTAACAAAGACACACACTTACACTAAGTACACAGACATACACTGGCACCAAGTAACAAAGACATACACTGATACCCAGGAACACAGACACACTCTTACACCAAGTAACAAAGACAGACAGTGGTACCCAGTAACAAAGACATACACTGACACCCAGTAACAAAGACAAACACTGACACCCAGTAACAAAGAAACACACTGACACCAAGTATACAAAGACATACACAGACACCAAGTAACAAAGACATACACTGATACCCAGTAACACAGACACACACTTACACCAAGTAACAAAGACATACACTGACACCCAGCCACTCAGACACACACTTACACCAAGTATCACAGACATACACTTACAACATGTAACAAAGACATACACTGACACCAAGTAACAAAGACGTACAATGACACCAAGTAGCAAAGACAGACACTTACACCAAGTTACACAGACATACATTGACACCAAGTAGCAAAGATACACACTTACACCAAGTAACACAGGCATACACTGACACCAAGTAACAAAGACATACACTGATATCCAGTAACACAGACACACACTTACACCAAGTAACAATGAGAGACACTGATACCCAGTAACACAGACACACACTTACACCAAGTCACAAAGACATACACTGACACCCAGTAACAAAGAAATACACTGACACCCAGTAACAAAGACACACAATGACACCAAGTAACAAAGTCACACACTGACACCAAGTAACAATGACATACACTGATACCCAGTAACACAGACACACACTTACACCAAGTAACAAAGACATACACTGACACCAAGTAACAAAGACATTCACTGATACCCAGTCACAAAGACACACACATAAACCAAGTAACAAATACATACACTGACACCAAGTAACAAAGACATACACTTACACCAAGTAAGAAAGACATACACTGACACCAAGTAACAAAGACATACACTGATACCCAGTAACACAGACACACACTTACACGAAGTAACAAAGACATACACTGATACCCAGTAACACAGACACACACTTACACCAAGTATCACAGACATACAAAGACACCAACTAACAAAGACATACACTGATACCCAGTAACACAGACAAACACATAAACCAAGTAACAAAGACGTACACTTACACCAAGTAACAAAGACATACATTTAAACCAAGTAACACAGACATACACTGACACCAAATAACACAGTCATACACTGACACCAAGTAACAAAGCTATACACTTACACCAACTAACAAAGATATACACTTACACCAACTAACAAAAACACACAATTACACCAAGTTACACAGACATGCACTTACACCAAGTCAGAAAGACACACACTTACACCAAGTAACATAGACCTACACTGACACCAATTAACAATGTCAAACACTGATACCCAGCAACACAGACACACTCTTACACCAAGTACCAAAGACAGACACTGATACCCAGTAACAAAGACATGCACTGACACCCAGTAACAAAGACACACACTGACACCAAGTAACAAAGACATACACTTGCACCAAGTAACAAAGACATACACTGACACCCAGTAACAAAGACATGCACTGACACCCAGTAACAAAGACACACACTGACACCAAGTAACAATGAGATGCACTGATACACAGTCACACAGACACACACTTACACCAAGTAACAAAGACATACACTGACAATAATTAACAAAGACATACACTGATACCCAGTAACACAGACACACACTTACACCAAGTAACAAAGACATACACTGACACCAAGTAACAAAGACATACACTTACAACAAGTAAAAAAGACAGACAATGACACCAAGTAACAAAGACATACACTGATACCCAGTAACACAGACACAGACTTACACCAAGTAACAAAGACAGACACTGATACCCAGTAACAAAGACATACACTTACACCAAGTATCTAAGACATGCACTGACACCAAGTAGCAAAGACATACACTTACACCAAGTAACAAAGACATACACTGACACCAAGTAACAAAGACATACACTTACACCAAGTAACAAAGACATACACTGACACCAAGTAACAAAGACATACACTTACACCAAGTAACAAAGACATACACTGACACCAAGCAACAAAGACATACACTGATACCCAATAACACAGACACACACTTACACCAAGTAACACAGACATACACTGACACCAAGTAACAAAGACATACACTGATACCCAGTAACACAGACACACACTTACACCAAGTAAAAAAGACAGACAATGACACCAAGTAACAAAGACATACACTGATACCCAGTAACACAGACACACACTTACACCAAGTAACAAAGACATACACTGACACCAAGTAACAAAGGCATACACTTACACCAAGTAACAAAGACATACACTTACACCAAGTAACAAAGACATACACTGATACCCAGTAACACAGACACACACTTACACCAAGTAACACAGACATACACTGACACCAAGTAACAAAGACATGCTCTGACACCAAGTAACAAAGACGTACACTTACACCAAGTAACAAAGACATACACTGATACCCAGTAACACAGACACACACTTACACCAAGTAACAAAGACATACACTGACACCAATTAACAAAGACATACATTGATACCCAGTAACACAGACACACAATTACACCAATTAACAAAGACATACACTGACACCAAGTAACAAAGACATACACTTACACCAAGTATCTAAGACATACACTGACACCAAGTTGCAAAGACATACACTTACACCAAGTAACAAAGACATACACTGACACCAAGTAACAAAGACATACACTTACACCAAGTAACAAAGACATACAATGACACCAAGTAACAAAGACATACACTTACACCAAGTAACACAGACATACACTGACACCCAGTAACAAAGACATCCACTTACACCAAGTAACAAAGACATACACTGACACCAAGCAACAAAGACATACACTGATACCCAGTAACACAGACACACACTTACACCAAGTAACACAGACATACACTGACACCAAGTAACAAAGACATACACTGATACCCAGTAACACAGACACACACTTACACCAAGTAAAAAAGACAGACAATGACACCAAGTAACAAAGACATACACTGATACCCAGTAACACAGACACACACTTACACCAAGTAACAGAGACATACACTGACACCAAGTAACAAAGGCATACACTTACACCAAGTAACAAAGACATGCTCTGACACCAAGTAACAAAGACGTACACTTACACCAAGTAACAAAGACATACACTGAAACCCAGTAACTCAGACATTCACTTACAGCAAGTAAAAAAGACATACACTGACACCAAGTAACAAAGACATACACTTACACCAAGTAAAAAAGATATACACTGACACCAAGTAACAAAGACATACACTGATACCCAGTAACACAGACACACACTTACACCAAGTAACAAAGACAGACACTGATACCCAGTAACAAAGACATACACTTACACCAGGTATCTAAGACATGCACTGACACCAAGTAGCAAAGACATACACTTACACCAAGTAACAAAGACATACACTTACACCAAGTAACAAAGACATACACTTACACCAAGTAACAAAGACATACACTGACACCAAGTTACAAAGATATACACTTACACCAACTAACAAAGACACACAATTACACCAAGTTACACAGACATGCACTTACACCAAGTCAGAAAGACACACACTTACACCAAGTAACATAGACCTACACTGACATCAATTAACAATGTCAAACACTGATACCCAGCAACACAGACACACTCTTACACCAAGTACCAAAGACAGACACTGATACCCAGTAACAAAGACATGCACTGACACCCAGTAACAAAGACACACACTGACACCAAGTAACAAAGACATACACTTGCACCAAGTAACAAAGACATACACTGACACCCAGTAACAAAGACATGCACTGACACCCAGTAACAAAGACACACACTGACACCAAGTAACAAAGACATGCACTGATACCCAGTCACACAGACACACACTTACACCAAGTAACAAAGACATACACTGACAATAATTAACAAAGACATACACTGATACCCAGTAACACAGACACACACTTACACCAAGTAACAAAGACATACACTGACACCAAGTAACAAAGACATACACTTACAACAAGTAAAAAAGACAGACAATGACACCAAGTAACAAAGACATACACTGATACCCAGTAACACAGACACACACTTACACCAAGTAACAAAGACAGACACTGATACCCAGCAACAAAGACATACACTTACACCAAGTATCTAAGACATGCACTGACACCAAGTAGCAAAGACATACACTTACACCAAGTAACAAAGACATACACTGACACCAAGTAACAAAGACATACACTTACACCAAGTAACAAAGACATACACTGACACCAAGTAACAAAGACATACACTTACACCAAGTATCTAAGACATACACTGACACCAAGTTGCAAAGACATACACTTACACCAAGTAACAAAGACATACACTGACACCAAGTAACAAAGACATACACTTACACCAAGTAACAAAGACATACAATGACACCAAGTAACAAAGACATACACTTACACCAAGTAACACAGACATACACTGACACCCAGTAACAAAGACATCCACTTACACCAAGTAACAAAGACATACACTGACACCAAGCAACAAAGACATACACTGATACCCAGTAACACAGACACACACTTACACCAAGTAACACAGACATACACTGACACCAAGTAACAAAGACATACACTGATACCCAGTAACACAGACACACACTTACACCAAGTAAAAAAGACAGACAATGACACCAAGTAACAAAGACATACACTGATACCCAGTAACACAGACACACACTTACACCAAGTAACAGAGACATACACTGACACCAAGTAACAAAGGCATACACTTACACCAAGTAACAAAGACATGCTCTGACACCAAGTAACAAAGACGTACACTTACACCAAGTAACAAAGACATACACTGAAACCCAGTAACTCAGACATTCACTTACAGCAAGTAAAAAAGACATACACTGACACCAAGTAACAAAGACATACACTTACACCAAGTAAAAAAGATATACACTGACACCAAGTAACAAAGACATACACTGATACCCAGTAACACAGACACACACTTACACCAAGTAACAAAGACAGACACTGATACCCAGTAACAAAGACATACACTTACACCAGGTATCTAAGACATGCACTGACACCAAGTAGCAAAGACATACACTTACACCAAGTAACAAAGACATACACTTACACCAAGTAACAAAGACATACACTTACACCAAGTAACAAAGACATACACTGACACCAAGTTACAAAGATATACACTTACACCAACTAACAAAGACACACAATTACACCAAGTTACACAGACATGCACTTACACCAAGTCAGAAAGACACACACTTACACCAAGTAACATAGACCTACACTGACATCAATTAACAATGTCAAACACTGATACCCAGCAACACAGACACACTCTTACACCAAGTACCAAAGACAGACACTGATACCCAGTAACAAAGACATGCACTGACACCCAGTAACAAAGACACACACTGACACCAAGTAACAAAGACATACACTTGCACCAAGTAACAAAGACATACACTGACACCCAGTAACAAAGACATGCACTGACACCCAGTAACAAAGACACACACTGACACCAAGTAACAAAGACATGCACTGATACCCAGTCACACAGACACACACTTACACCAAGTAACAAAGACATACACTGACAATAATTAACAAAGACATACACTGATACCCAGTAACACAGACACACACTTACACCAAGTAACAAAGACATACACTGACACCAAGTAACAAAGACATACACTTACAACAAGTAAAAAAGACAGACAATGACACCAAGTAACAAAGACATACACTGATACCCAGTAACACAGACACACACTTACACCAAGTAACAAAGACAGACACTGATACCCAGCAACAAAGACATACACTTACACCAAGTATCTAAGACATGCACTGACACCAAGTAGCAAAGACATACACTTACACCAAGTAACAAAGACATACACTGACACCAAGTAACAAAGACATACACTTACACCAAGTAACAAAGACATACACTGACACCAAGTAACAAAGACATACACTTACAGCAAGTAACAAAGACATACACTGACACCAAGCAACAAAGACATACACTGATACCCAGTAACACAGACACACACTTACACCAAGTAAAAAAGACAGACAATGACACCAAGTAACAAAGACATACACTGATACCCAGTAACACAGACACACACTTACACCAAGTAACAGAGACATACACTGACACCAAGTAACAAAGGCATACACTTACACCAAGTAACAAAGACATGCTCTGACACCAAGTAACAAAGACGTACACTTACACCAAGTAACAAAGACATACACTGATACCCAGTAACACAGACACATACTTACACCAAGTAACAAAGACATACACTGACACCAATTAACAAAGACATACATTGATACCCAGTAACACAGACACACACTTACACCAATTAACAAAGACATACAAAGACACCAAGTAACAAAGACATACACTTACACCAAGTATCTAAGACATACACTGACACCAAGTTGCAAAGACATACACTTACACCAAGTAACAAAGACATACACTGTCACCAAGTAACAAAGACATACACTTACACCAAGTAACAAAGACATGCAATGACACCAAGGAACAAAGACATACACTTACACCAAGTAACACAGACATACACTGACACCCAGTTACAAAGACATCCACTTACACCAAGTAACAAAGACATACACTGACACCAAGCAACAAAGACATACACTGATACCCAGTAACACAGACACACACTTACACCAAGTAACACAGACATACACTGACACCAAGTAACAAAGACATGCTCTGACACCAAGTAACAAAGACGTACACTTACACCAAGTAACAAAGACATACACTGATACCCAGTAACACAGACACACACTTACACCAAGTAACAAAGACATACACTGACACCAATTAACAAAGACATACATTGATACCCAGTAACACAGACACACACTTACACCAATTAACAAAGACATACACTGGCACCAAGTAACAAAGACATACACTTACACCAAGTAACAAAGACATACAATGACACCAAGGAACAAAGACATACACTTACACCAAGTAACACAGACATACACTGACACCCAGTAACAAAGACATCCACTTACACCAAGTAACAAAGACATACACTGACACCAAGCAACAAAGACATACACTGATACCCAGTAACACAGACACACACTTACACCAAGTAACACAGACATACACTGACACCAAGTAACAAAGACAGGCTCTGACACCAAGTCACAAAGACGTACACTTACACCAAGTAACAAAGACATACACTGATACCCAGTAACACAGACACACACTTACACCAAGTAACAAAGACATACACTGACACCAATTAACAAAGACATACATTGATACCCAGTAACACAGACACACACTTACACCAATTAACAAAGACATACACTGACACCAAGTATTAAAGACATACAATTACACCAAGTATCGAAGACATACACTGACACCAAGTTGCAAAGACATACACTTACACCAAGTAACAAAGACATACACTGACACCAAGTAACAAAGACATACACTTACACCAAGTAACAAAGACATACAATGACACCAAGTAACAAAGACATACACTTACTCCAAGTAACACAGACATACACTGACACCCAGTAACAAAGACATCCACTTACACCAAGTAACAAAGACATACACTGACACCAAGCAACAAAGACATACACTGATACCCAGTAACACAGACACACACTTACACCTAGTAACACAGACATACACTGACACCAAGTAACAAAGACATACACTGATACCCAGTAACACAGACACACACTTACACCAAGTAAAAAAGACAGACAATGACACCAAGTAACAAAGACATACACTGATACCCAGTAACACAGACACACACTTACACCAAGTAACAGAGACATACACTGACACCAAGTAACAAAGGCATACACTTACACCAAGTAACAAAGACATGCTCTGACACCAAGTAACAAAGACGTACACTTACACCAAGTAACAAAGACATACACTGAAACCCAGTAACTCAGACATTCACTTACAGCAAGTAAAAAAGACATACACTGACACCAAGTAACAAAGACATACACTTACACCAAGTAAAAAAGATATACACTGACACCAAGTAACAAAGACATACACTGATACCCAGTAACACAGACACACACTTACACCAAGTAACAAAGACAGACACTGATACCCAGTAACAAAGACATACACTTACACCAGGTATCTAAGACATGCACTGACACCAAGTAGCAAAGACATACACTTACACCAAGTAACAAAGACATACACTTACACCAAGTAACAAAGACATACACTTACACCAAGTAACAAAGACATTCACTGACACCAAGTTACAAAGATATACACTTACACCAACTAACAAAGACACACAATTACACAAAGTTACACAGACATGCACTTACACCAAGTCAGAAAGACACACACTTACACCAAGTAACATAGACCTACACTGACACCAATTAACAATGTCAAACACTGATACCCAGCAACACAGACACACTCTTATAGCAAGTACCAAAGACAGACACTGATACCCAGTAACAAAGACATGCACTGACACCCAGTAACAAAGACACACACTGACACCAAGTAACAAAGACATACACTTGCACCAAGTAACAAAGACATACACTGACACCCAGTAACAAAGACATGCACTGACACCCAGTAACAAAGACACACACTGACACCAAGTAACAAAGACATGCACTGATACCCAGTCACACAGACACACACTTACACCAAGTAACAAAGACATACACTGACAATAATTAACAAAGTCATACACTGATACCTAGTAACACTGACACACACTTACACCAAGTAACAAAGACATACACTGACACCAAGTAACAAAGACATACACTTACAACAAGTAAAAAAGACAGACAATGACAGCAAGTAACAAAGACATACACTGATACCCAGTAACACAGACACACACTTACACCAAGTAACAAAGACAGACACTGATACCCAGTAACAAAGACATACACTTACACCAAGTATCTAAGACATGCACTGACACCAAGTAGCAAAGACATACACTTACACCAAGTAACAAAGACATACACTGACACCAAGTAACAAAGACATACACTTACACCAAGTAACAAAGACATACACTGACACCAAGTAACAAAGACATACACTTACACCAAGTAACAAAGACATACACTGACACCAAGCAACAAAGACATACACTGATACCCAGTAACACAGACACACACTTACACCAAGTAACACAGACATACACTGACACCAAGTAACAAAGACATACACTGATACCCAGTAACACAGACACACACTTACACCAAGTAAAAAAGACAGACAATGACACCAAGTAACAAAGACATACACTGATACCCAGTAACACAGACACACACTTACTCCAAGTAACAGAGACATGCTCTGACACCAAGTAACAAAGACGTACACTTACACCAAGTAACAAAGACATACACTGATACCCAGTAACACAGACACACACTTACACCAAGTAACAAAGACATACACTGACACCAATTAACAAAGACATACATTGATACCCAGTGACACAGACACACACTTACACCAATTAACGAAGACATACACTGACACCAAGTAACAAAGACATACACTTACACCAAGTATCTAAGACATACACTGACACCAAGTTGCAAAAACATACACTTACACCAAGTAACAAAGACATACACTGACACCAAGTAACAAAGACATACACTTACACCAAGTAACAAAGACATACAATGACACCAAGGAACAAAGACATACACTTACACCAAGTAACACAGACATACACTGACACCCAGTAACAAAGACATCCACTTACACCAAGTAAAAAAGATATACACTGACACCAAGTAACAAAGACATACACTGATACCCAGTAACACAGACACACACTTACACCAAGTAACAAAGAGAGACACTGATACCCAGTAACAAAGACATACACTTACACCAGGTATCTAAGACATGCACTGACACCAAGTAGCAAAGACATACACTTACACCAAGTAACAAAGACATACACTTACACCAAGTAACAAAGACATACACTTACACCAAGTAACAAAGACATACACTGACACCAAGTTACAAAGACATACACTTACACCAAGTAACAAAGACATACACTGACACCAAGCAACAAAGACATACACTGATACCCAGTAACACAGACACACACTTACACCAAGTAACACAGACATACACTGACACCAAGTAACAAAGACATACAATGATACCCAGTAACACAGACACACACTTACACCAAGTAAAAAAGACAGACAATGACACCAAGTAACAAAGACATACACTGATACCCAGTAACACAGACACACACTTACACCAAGTAACAGAGACATACACTGACTCCAAGTAATAAAGGCATACACTTACACCAAGTAACAAAGACATGCTCTGACACCAAGTAACAAAGATGTACACTTACACCAAGTAACAAAGACATACACTGAAACCCAGTAACTCAGACATTCACTTACAGCAAGTAAAAAAGACATACACTGACACCAAGTAACAAAGACATACACTTACACCAAGTAAAAAAGATATACACTGACACCAAGTAACAAAGACATACACTGATACCCAGTAACACAGACACACACTTACACCAAGTAACAAAGACAGACACTGATACCCAGTAACAAAGACATACACTTCCACCAGGTATCTAAGACATGCACTGACACCAAGTAGCAAAGACATACACTTACACCAAGTAACAAAGACATACACTGACACCAAGTAACAAAGACATACACTTACACCAAGTAACAAAGACATACACTGACACCAAGCAACAAAGACATACACTGATACCCAGTAACACAGACACACACTTACACCAAGTAACACAGACATACACTGACACCAAGTAACAAAGACATACACTGATACCCAGTAACACAGACACACACTTACACCAAGTAAAAAAGACAGACAATGACACCAAGTAACAAAGACATACACTGATACCCAGTAACAAAGACATACACTTACACCAAGTATCTAAGACATACACTGACACCAAGTTGCAAAGACATACACTTACACCAAGTAACAAAGACATACCCTGACACCAAGTAACAAAGACATACACTTACACCAAGTAACAAAGACATACAATGACACCAAGGAACAAAGACATACACTTACACCAAGTAACACAGACATACACTGACACCCAGTAACAAAGACATCCACTTACACCAAGTAACAAAGACATACACTGACACCAAGCAACAAAGACATACACTGATACCCAGTAACACAGACACACACTTACACCAAGTAACACAGACATACACTGACACCAAGTAACAAAGACATGCTCTGACACCAAGTAACAAAGACGTACACTTACACCAAGTAACAAAGACATACACTGATACCCAGTAACAAAGACACACACTTACACCAAGTAACAAAGACATACACTGACACCAATTAACAAAGACATACATTGATACCCAGTAACACAGACACACACTTACACCAATTAACAAAGACATACACTGACACCAAGTAACAAAGACATACACTTACACCAAGTATCTAAGACATACACTGACACCAAGTTGCAAAGACATACACTTACACCAAGTAACAAAGACATACACTGACACCAAGTAACAAAGACATACACTTACACCAAGTAACAAAGACATACAATGACACCAAGTAACAAAGACATACACTTACACCAAGTAACACAGACATGCACTGACACCCAGTAACAAAGACATCCACTTCCACCAAGTAACAAAGACATACACTGATACCCAGTAACACAGACACACACTTACACCAAGTAACAGAGACATACACTGACACCAAGTAACAAAGGCATACACTTACACCAAGTAACAAAGACATGCTCTGACACCAAGTAACAAAGACGTACACTTACACCAAGTAACAAAGACATACACTGAAACCCAGTAACTCAGACATTCACTTACAGCAAGTAAAAAAGACATACACTGACACCAAGTAACAAAGACATACACTTACACCAAGTAAAAAAGATATACACTGACACCAAGTAACAAAGACATACACTGATACCCAGTAACACAGACACACACTTACACCAAGTAACAAAGACAGACACTGATACCCAGTAACAAAGACATACACTTACACCAGGTATCTAAGACATGCACTGACACCAAGTAGCAAAGACATACACTTACACCAAGTAACAAAGACATACACTTACACCAAGTAACAAAGACATACACTTACACCAAGTAACAAAGACATACACTGACACCAAGTTACAAAGACATACACTTACACCAAGTAACAAAGACATACACTGACACCAAGCAACAAAGACATACACTGATACCCAGTAACACAGACACACACTTACAACAAGTAACACAGACATACACTGACACCAAGTAACAAAGACATAAACTGATACCCAGTAACACAGACACACACTTACACCAAGTAAAAAAGACAGACAATGACACCAAGTAACAAAGACATACACTGATACCCAGTAACACAGACACACACTTACACCAAGTAACAGAGACATACACTGACTCCAAGTAATAAAGGCATACACTTACACCAAGTAACAAAGACATGCTATGACACCAAGTAACAAAGATGTACACTTACACCAATAACAAAGACATACACTGAAACCCAGTAACTCAGACATTCACTTACAGCAAGTAAAAAAGACATACACTGACACCAAGTAACAAAGACATACACTTACACCAAGTAAAAAAGATATACACTGACACCAAGTAACAAAGACATACACTGATACCCAGTAACACAGACACACACTTACACCAAGTAACAAAGACAGACACTGATACCCAGTAACAAAGACATACACTTACACCAGGTATCTAAGACATGCACTGACACCAAGTAGCAAAGACATACACTTACACCAAGTAACAAAGACATACACTTACACCAAGTAACAAAGACATACACTTACACCAAGTAACAAAGACATACACTGACACCAAGTTACAAAGACATACACTTACACCAAGTAACAAAGACATACACTGACACCAAGCAACAAAGACATACACTGATACCCAGTAACACAGACACACACTTACACCAAGTAACAAAGACATACACTTACACCAAGTAACAAAGACATACACTGACACCAAGTTACAAAGACATACACTTACACCAAGTAACAAAGACATACACTGACACCAAGCAACAAAGACATACACTGATACCCAGTAACACAGACACACACTTACACCAAGTAACACAGACATACACTGACACCAAGTAACAAAGACATACACTGATACCCAGTAACACAGACACACACTTACACCAAGTAAAAAAGACAGACAATGACACCAAGTAACAAAGACATACACTGATACCCAGTAACACAGACACACACTTACACCAAGTAACAGAGACATACACTGACACCAAGTAACAAAGGCATACACTTACACCAAGTAACAAAGACATGCTCTGACACCAAGTAACAAAGACGTACACTTACACCAAGTAACAAAGACATACACTGAAACCCAGTAACTCAGACATTCACTTACAGCAAGTAAAAAAGACATACACTGACACCAAGTAACAAAGACATACACTTACACCAAGTAAAAAAGATATACACTGACACCAAGTAACAAAGACATACACTGATACCCAGTAACACAGACACACACTTACACCAAGTAACAAAGACAGACACTGATACCCAGTAACAAAGACATACACTTACACCAGGTATCTAAGACATGCACTGACACCAAGTAGCAAAGACATACACTTACACCAAGTAACAAAGACATACACTTACACCAAGTAACAAAGACATACACTTACACCAAGTAACAAAGACATACACTGACACCAAGTTACAAAGACATACACTTACACCAAGTAACAAAGACATACACTGACACCAAGCAACAAAGACATACACTGATACCCAGTAACACAAACACACTTACACCAAGTAACACAGACATACACTGACACCAAGTAACAAAGACATACACTGATACCCAGTAACACAGACACACACTTACACCAAGTAAAAAAGACAGACAATGACACCAAGTAACAAAGACATACACTGATACCCAGTAACACAGACACACACTTACACCAAGTAACAGAGACATACACTGACACCAAGTAACAAAGGCATACACTTACACCAAGTAACAAAGACATGCTCTGACACCAAGTAACAAAGACGTACACTTACACCAAGTAACAAAGACATACACTGATACCCAGTAACACAGACACACACTTACACCAAGTAACAAAGACAGACACTGACACCCAGTAACAAAGACATACACTGACACCCAGTAACACAGACACACACTTACGCCAATTAACAAAGACATACACTGACACCAAGTAACAAAGACATTCACTTACAGCAAGTAAAAAAGACATTCACTGAAACCAAGTAACAAAGACATACATTGATACCCAGTAACACAGACACACACTTACACCAACTAACAAAGACATACACTGCTACCCAGTTACACAGACACACACTTACACCAAGTTACAAAGACATACACTGACACCAAGTAACAAAGACATTCACTTACAGCAAGTAAAAAAGACATTCACTGAAACCAAGTAACAAAGACATACATTGATACCCAGTAACACAGACACACACTTACACCAACTAACAAAGACGTGCACTGATATCCAGTAACACAGACAGACGCTTACACCAAGTATCAAAGACATACACTGACACCAAGTAGCAAAGACATACAATTACACCAAGTAACAGAGACATGTACTGACACCAAGGAACAAAGACATACACTTACACCAAGTAACAAAGACATACACTGACACCAAGTAACAAACACATACACTTACACCCAGTAACACAGACAAACACTTACACCAAATAACACAGTCATACACTGACACCAAGTAACACAGATATACACTTACACCAACTGACAAAGATATACAGTGACACAAACTAACAAAGACACACAATTACACCAAGTTACACAGACATGCACTTACACCAAGTAAGAAAGACACACACTTACACCAAGTAACACAGACCTACACTGACATCAAGTAACAAAGACAAACACTGATACCCAGCAACACAGACGCACTCTTACACCAAGTACCAAAGACAGACACTGATACCCAGTAACAAAGACATGCACTGACACCCAGTAACAAAGACACACACTGACACCAAGTAACAAAGACATACACTTACATCAAGTAACAAAGACATACACTGATACCCAGTAACAAAGACATGCACTGACACCCAGTAACAAAGACACACACTGACACCAAGTAACAAAGACATGCACTGATACCCAGTCACACAGACGCACACTTACACCAAGGAACAAAGACATACACTGACACCAATTAACAAAGACATACACTGATACCCAGTAACACATACACACACTTACACCAAGTAACAAAGACATACACTGACACCAAGTAACAAAGACATACACTTACACCAAGTAAAAAAGATATACACTGACACCAAGTAACAAAGACATACACTGATACCCAGTAACACAGACACACACTTACACCAAGTAATAAAGACATACACTGACACCAATTAACAAAGACATACACTGATACCCAGTAACACATACACACACTTACACCAAGTAACAAAGACATACACTGACACCAAGTAACAAAGACATACACTTACACCAATTAAAAAAGATATACACTGACACCAAGTAACAAAGACATACACTGATACCCAGTAACACAGACACACACTTACACCAAGTAACAAAGACAGACACTGATACCCAGTAACAAAGACATACACTTACACCAAGAATCTAAGACATAGACTGACACCAAGTAGCAAAGACATACACTTACACCAAGTAACAAAGACATAGACTGACACCAAGTAACAAAGACATACACTTACACCAAGTAACAAAGACATACAATGACACCAAGTAACAAAGACATACACTTACACCAAGTAACACAGACATACACTGACACCCAGTAACAAAGACATCCACTTACACCAAGTAACAAAGACATACACTGACACCAAGCAACAAAGACATACACTGATACCCAATAACACAGACACACACTTACACCAAGTAACACAGACATACACTGACACCAAGTAACAAAGACATACACTGATACCCAGTAACACTGACACACACTTACACCAAGTAAAAAAGACAGACAATGACACCAAGTAACAAAGACATACACTGATACCCAGTAACACAGACACACACTTACACCAAGTAACAGAGACATACACTGACAGCAAGTAACAAAGGCATACACTTACACCAAGTAACAAAGACATGCTCTGACACCAAGTAACAAAGACGTACACTTACACCAAGTAACAAAGACATACACTGATACCCAGTAACTCAGACATTCACTTACAGCAAGTAAAAAAGACATACACTGACACCAAGTAACAAAGACATACACTTACACCAAGTAAAAAATACATACACTGATACCCAGTAACACAGACACACACTTACACCAAGTAACAAAGACAGACACTGATACCCAGTAACAAAGACATACACTTACACCAAGTATCTAAGACATACACTGACACCAAGTAGCAAAGACATACACTTACACCAAGTAACAAAGACATACACTGACACCAAGTAACAAAGACATACACTTACACCAAGTAACAAAGACATACACTGACACCAAGTAACAAAGACATACACTTACACCAAGTAACACAGACATACACTGACACCCAGTAACAAAGACATCCACTTACACCAAGTAACAAAGACATACACTGACACCAAGCAACAAAGACATACACTGATACCCAGTAACACAGACACACACTTACACCAAGTAACACAGACATACACTGACACCAAGTAACAAAGACATACACTGATACCCAGTAACACAGACACACACTTACACCAAGTAACAAAGACATACACTGACACCAAGCAACAAAGACATACACTGACACCAAGTAACAAACACAGACACTTACACCAAATAACACAGACATACACTGACACCAAGTAACAAAGACACACACTTCACCAAGTAACACAGACATACACTGACACCAAGTAACAAAGACATGCACTTACACCAAGTTAGAAAGACACACACTTACACCAAGTAACACAGACCTACACTGACACCAAGTAACAAAGACATGCACTGATACCCAGCAACACAGACACACTCTTACACCAAGTAACAAAGACAGACACTGACACCCAGTAACACAGACACACACTTACACCAAGTATCAAAGATATACACTGACACCAAGTAACAAAGACATACACTTACACCAAGTAACAAAGACATACACTGATACCCAGTAACACAGACACACACTTACACCAAGTAACAGAGACATACACTGACACCAAGTAACAAAGGCATACACTTACACCAAGTAACAAAGACATGCTCTGAAACCAAGTAACAAAGACGTACACCTACACCAAGTAACAAAGACATACAATGATACCCAGTAACACAGACATTCACTTACAGCAAGTAAAAAAGACATACACTGAAACCAAGTAACAAAGACATACATTGATACCCAGTAACACAGACACACACTTACACCAACTAACAAAGACATACACTTATACCCAGTTACACAGACACACACTTACACCAAGTAACACAGACACACACAGACACCAAGTAACAAAGACATACACTGACACCATGTAACAAAGACATGCACTTTCACCAAGTAAAAAAGACATACACTGACACCAAGTAACAAAGACGGACACTGATACCCAGTAACACAGACATACGCTTACACCAAGTATCAAAGACATACACTGACACCAAGTAGCAAAGACATACACTTACACCAAGTAACAGAGACATGTACTGACACCAAGTAACAAAGACATACACTTACACCAAGTAACAAAGACATACACTGACACAAAGTAACAAAGACATACACTTACACCAAGTAACACAGACATACACTGACACCAAGTAACAA
Source organism: Heterodontus francisci (assembly GCF_036365525.1). Lineage (NCBI taxonomy): Eukaryota > Metazoa > Chordata > Chondrichthyes > Heterodontiformes > Heterodontidae > Heterodontus > Heterodontus francisci. The sequence continues at coordinate 1,243,984 of NW_027141712.1, read as the reverse complement.
AGACATCCACTTACACCAAGTAACAAAGACATACACTGACACCAAGTAACAAAGTCATACACTGATACCCAGTAACACAGACACACACTTACACCAAGTAACACAGACATACACTGACATCAAGTAACAAAGACATACACTGATACCCAGTAACACAGGCACACACTTACACCAAGTAAAAAAGACAGACAATGACACCAAGTAACAAAGACATACACTGATACCCAGTAACACAGACACACACTTACAGCAAGTAACAGAGACATACACTGACACCAAGTAACAAAGGCATACACTTACACCAAGTCACAAAGACATGCACTGACACCAAGTAACAAAGACGTACACTTACACCAAGTAACAAAGACATACACTGATACCCAGTTACACAGACACACACTTACACCAAGTAACAAAGACGTACACTGACACCAATTAACAAAGACATACACTGATACCCAGTAACACAGACACACACTTGCACCAATTATCAAAGACAGGCACTGACACCAACTAACAAAGACATTCACTTACACCAAGTAAAAAAGACATACACTGACACCAAGTAACAAAGACATACACTGATACCCAGTAACACAGACACACACTTACACCAACTAACAAAGACATGCACTGATACCAAGTTACACAGACACACACTTACACCAAGTAACACAGACACACACTGACACCAAGTATCAAAGACATACACTGACACCAAGTAGCAAAGACATACACTTACACCAAGTAACAAAGACATACACTGACACCAAGTAACAAAGACATACACTTACACCAAGTAACAAAGACATACACTGACACCAAGTAACAAAGAAATACACTTACACCAAGTAACAAAGACATACACTGACACCAAGTAACAAAGACAGACACTTACACCAAGTAACACAGACATACACTGACACCAAGTAACAAAGACATACACTGATACCCAGTAACACAGACACACACTTACACCAATTAACAAAGACATACACTGACACCAAGTAACAAAGACATTCACTTACACCAAGTAAAAAAGACATACACTGACACCAAGTAACAAAGACATACACTGATACACAGTAACACAGACACACACTTACTCCAACTAACAAAGACATACACTGATACCCAGTTACACAGACACACACTTACACCAAGTAACACAGACACACACAGACACCAAGTAACAAAGACATAAAATGATACCCAGTAACACAGACACACACTTACACCAAGTAACAAAGACATGCACTGACACCAAGTAACAAAGACATACACTTACACCAAGTAAAAAAGACATACACTGACACCAAGTAACAAAGACGTACACTGATACCCAGTAACACAGACAGACACTTACACCAAGTATCGAAGACATACACTGACACCACGTAGCAAAGACATACACTTACACCAAGTAACAAAGACATACACTGACACCAAGTAACAAAGACATACACTTACACCAAGTAACACAGACACACACTTACACCAAGTAACACAGACATACACTGACTCCAAGTAACAAAGACATTCACTTACACCAAGTAAAAAAGACATACACTGACACCAAGTAACAAAGACATACACTGATACCCAGTAACACAGACACACACTTACACCCAGTAACAAAGACATACACTGATACCCAGTTACACAGACACAAACTTACAACAAGGAACACAGACACACACAGACACCAAGTAACAAAGACATACACTGATACCCAGTAACACAGACACACACTTACACCAAGTAACAAAGACATACACTGACACCAAGTAACAAAGACATACACTTACACCAAGTAAAAAAGACATACACTGACACCAAGTAACAAAGACGTACACTGATACCCAGTAACACAGACATACACTTACACCAAGTGTCAAAGACATACACTGACACCAAGTAGCAAAGACATACACTTACACCAAGTAACAAAGACATACACTGATACCAAGTAACAAAGACATACACTGACACGAAGTAACAAAGACATACACTGATACCCAGTAACACAGACACACACTTACACCAAGTAACAAAGACATACACTGACACCAAGTAACAAAGACATACACTTACACCAAGTAAAAAAGACATGCACTGACACCAAGTAACAAAGACGTACACTGATACCCAGTAACACAGACATACACTTACACCAAGTATCGAAGACATACACTGACACCACGAAGCAAAGACATACACTTACATCAAGTAACAAAGACATACACTGACACCAAGTAACAAAGACATACACTTACACCAAGTAACAAAGACATAGACATACACAAAGTAACAAAGACATCCACTGACACCAAGTAACAAAGACATACACTGATACCCAGTAACACAGACACACACTTACACCAAGTAACACAGACATACACTGACTCCAAGTAACAACGCATTCACTTACACCAAGTAAAAAAGACATACACTGACACCAAGTAACAAAGACATACACTGATGCCCAGTAACACAGACACACACTTACACCAACTAACAAAGACATACACTGATACCCAGTTACACAGACACAAACTTACACCAAGTAACACAGACACACACAGACACCAAGTAACAAAGACATACACTGATACCCAGTAACACAGACACACACTTACACCAAGTAACAAAGACATACACAGACACCAAGTAACAAAGACATACACTTACACCAAGTAAAAAAGTCATACACTGACACCAAGTAACAAAGACATACACTGACACCAAGTAACAAAGACATAGACATACACCAAGTAACAAAGACATCCACTGACACCAAGTAACAAAGACATACACTGATACCCAGTAGCACATACACACACTTACACCAAGTAACACAGACATACACTGACTCCAAGTAACAAAGACAGTCACTTACACCAAGTAAAAAAGACGTACACTGACACCAAGTAACAAAGACATACACTGATACCCAGTAACACAGACACACACTCACACCCAGTAACAAAGACATACACTGATACCCAGTTACACAGACAAAAACTTACATAAGTAACACAGACACACACAGACACCAAGTAACAAAGACATACACTGATACCCAGTAACACAGACACACACCAGACACACACTTACACCAAGTAACAAAGACATACACTGACACCAAGTAACAAAGACATACACTTACACCAAGTAAAAAAGACATACACTGACACCAAGTAACAAAGACGTACACTGATACCCAGTAACACAGACATACACTTACACCAAGTGTCAAAGACATACACTGACACCATGTAGCAAAGACATACACTTACACCAAGTAACAAAGACATGCTCTGATACCAAGTAACAAAGACATACACTGACAACAAGTAACAAAGACATACACTGATACCCAGTAACACAGACACACACTTACACCAAGTAACAATGACATACACTGACACCAAGTAACAAAGACATACACTTACACCAAGTAAAAAAGACATGCACTGACACCAAGAAACAAAGACGTACACTGATACCCAGTAACACAGACATACACTTACACCAAGTATCGAAGACATACACTGACACCACGTCGCAAAGACATACAATTACACCAAGTAACAAAGACATACACTGACACCAATTAACAAAGACATACACTGATACCCAGTAACACAGACACACACTTACACCAATTAACAAAGACATACACTGACACCAAGTAACAAAGACATTCACTTACACCACGTAAAAAAGACATACACTGAAACAAAGTAACAAAGACATACACTGATACCCAGTAACACCGACACACACTTACTCCAACTAACAAAGACATACACTGATACCCAGTTACACAGACACACACTTACACCAAGTAACACAGATACACACAGACACCAAGTAACAAAGACATACACTGATACCCAGTAACACAGACACACACTTACACCAAGTAACAAAGACATACACTGACACCAAGTAACAAAGTCATAGACATACACCAAGTAACAAAGACATCCACTGACACCAAGTAACAAAGACATACACTGATACCCAGTAACACAGACACACACTTACACCAAGTAACAAAGACATACACTGACACCAAGTAACAAAGACATTCACTTACACCAAGTAAAAAAGACCTACACTGACACCAAGCAACAAAGACATACACTGATACCAAGTAACACAGACACACACTTACACCAACTAACAAAGACATACACTGACACCCAGTTACACAGACACAAACTTACACCAATTAACACAGACACACACAGACACCAAGTAACAAAGACATACACTGATACCCAGTAACACAGACACACACTTACATCAAGTAACAAAGACATACACTGACACCAAGTAACAAAGACATACACATACACCAAGTAAAAAAGACATACACTGATACCCAGTAACACAGACACACACCAGACACACACTTACACCAAGTAACAAAGACATACACTGACACCAAGTAACAAAGACATACACTTACACCAAGTAAAAAAGACATACACTGACACCAAGTAACAAAGACGTACACTGATACCCAGTAACACAGACATACACTTACACCAAGTGTCAAAGACATACACTGACACCAAGTAGCAAAGACATACACTTACACCAAGTAACAAAGACATGCTCTGATACCAAGTAACAAAGACATACACTGACAACAAGTAACAAAGACATACACTGATACCCAGTAACACAGACACACACTTACACCAAGTAACAATGACATACACTGACACCAAGTAACAAAGACATACACTTACACCAAGTAAAAAAGACATGCACTGACACCAAGAAACAAAGACGTACACTGATACCCAGTAACACAGACATACACTTACACCAAGTATCGAAGACATACACTGACACCACGTAGCAAAGACATACAATTACACCAAGTAACAAAGACATACACTGACACCAAGGAACAAAGACATACACTTACACCAAGTAACAAAGACATAGACATACACAAAGTAACAAAGACATCCACTGACACCAAGTAACAAAGACATCCACTGATACCCAGTAACACAGACACACACTTACACCAAGTAACACAGACATGCACTGACTCCAAGTAACAAAGACATTCACTTACACCAAGTAAAAAAGACATACACTGACACCAAGTAACAAAGACATACACTGATACCCAGTAACACAGACACACACTTACACCAACTAACAAAGACATACACTGATACCCAGTTACACAGACACAAACTTACACCAAGTAACACAGACACACACAGACACCAAGTAACAAAGACATACACTGATACCCAGTAACACAGAAACACACTTACACCAAGTAACAAAGACATACACTGATACCAAGTAACAAAGACATACACTTACACCAAGTAAAAAAGACATACACTGACACCAAGTAACAAAGACGTACACTGATACCCAGTAACACACACATACACTTACACCAAGTATCAAAGACATACACTGACACCAAGTAGCAAAGACATACAATTACACCAAGTAACAAAGACATACACTGACACCAAGGAACAAAGACATACACTTACACCAAGTAACAAAGACATAGACATACACAAAGTAACAAAGACATCCACTGACACCAAGTAACAAAGACATCCACTGATACCCAGTAACACAGACACACACTTACACCAAGTAACAAAGACATACACTTATACCCAGTTACACAGACACACACTTACACCAAGTAACACAGACACACACAGACACCAAGTAACAAAGACATACACTGACACCATGTAACAAAGACATGCACTTACACCAAGTAAAAAAGACATACACTGACACCAAGTAACAAAGACGGACACTGATACCCAGTAACACAGACATACGCTTACACCAAGTATCAAAGACATACACTGACACCAAGTAGCAAAGACATACACTTACACCAAGTAACAGAGACATGTACTGACACCAAGTAACAAAGACATACACTTACACCAAGTAACAAAGACATACACTGACACAAAGTAACAAAGACATACACTTACACCAAGTAACACAGACATACACTGACACCAAGTAACAAAGACATCCACTTACACGAAGTAACAAAGACATACACTGACACCAAGTAACAAAGTCATACACTGATACCCAGTAACACAGACACACACTTACACCAAGTAACACAGACATACACTGGCATCAAGTAACAAAGACATACACTGATACCCAGTAACACAGGCACACACTTACACCAAGTAAAAAAGACAGACAATGACACCAAGTAACAAAGACATACACTGATACCCAGTAACACAGACACACACTTACAGCAAGTAACAGAGACATACACTGACACCAAGTAACAAAGGCATACACTTACACCAAGTCACAAAGACATGCACTGACACCAAGTAACAAAGACGTACACTTACACCAAGTAACAAAGACATACACTGATACCCAGTTACACAGACACACACTTACACCAAGTAACAAAGACGTACACTGGCACCAATTAAAAAAGACATACACTGATACCCAGTAACACAGACACACACTTGCACCAATTAACAAAGACAGGCACTGACACCAACTAACAAAGACATTCACTTACACCAAGTAAAAAAGACATACACTGACACCAAGTAACAAAGACATACACTGATACCCAGTAACACAGACACACACTTACACCAACTAACAAAGACATGCACTGATACCCAGTTACACAGACACACACTTACACCAAGTAACACAGACACACACTGACACCAAGTATCAAAGACATACACTGACACCAAGTAGCAAAGACATACACTTACACCAAGTAACAAAGACTTACACTGACACCAAGTAACAAAGACATACACTTACACCAAGTAACAAAGACATACACTGACACCAAGTAACAAAGACATACACTTACACCAAGTAACAAAGACATACACTGACACCAAGTAACAAAGACAGACACTTACACCAAGTAACACAGACATACACTGACACCAAGTAACAAAGACATACACTGATACCCAGTAACACAGACACACACTTACACCAATTAACAAAGACATACACTGACACCAAGTAACAAAGACATTCACTTACACCAAGTAAAAAAGACATACACTGACACCAAGTAACAAAGACATACACTGATACACAGTAACACAGACACACACTTACTCCAACTAACAAAGACATACACTGATACCCAGTTACACAGACACACACTTACACCAAGTAACACAGACACACACAGACACCAAGTAACAAAGACATAAAATGATACCCAGTAACACAGACACACACTTACACCAAGTAACAAAGACATACACTGACACCAAGTAACATAGACATACACTTACACCAAGTAAAAAAGACATACACTGACACCAAGTAACAATGACGTACACTGATACCCAGTAACACAGACAGACACTTACACCAAGTATCGAAGACATACACTGACACCACGTAGCAAAGACATACACTTACACCAAGTAACAAAGACATACACTGACACCAAGTAACAAAGACATACACTTACACCAAGTAACACAGACACACACTTACACCAAGTAACACAGACATACACTGACTCCAAGTAACAAAGACATTCACTTACACCAAGTAAAAAAGACATACACTGACACCAAGTAACAAATACATACACTGATACCCAGTAACACAGACACACACTTACACCCAGTAACAAAGACATACACTGATACCCAGTTACACAGACACAAACTTACAACAAGGAACACAGACACACACAGACACCAAGTAACAAAGACATACACTGATACCCAGTAACACAGACACACACTTACACCAAGTAACAAAGACATACACTGACACCAAGTAACAAAGACATACACTTACACCAAGTAAAAAAGACATACACTGACACCAAGTAACAAAGACGTACACTGATACCCAGTAACACAGACATACACTTACACCAAGTGTCAAAGACATACACTGACACCAAGTAGCAAAGACATACACTTACACCAAGTAACAAAGACATACACTGATACCAAGTAACAAAGACATACACTGACACCAAGTAACAAAGACATACACTGATACCCAGTAACACAGACACACACTTACACCAAGTAACAAAGACATACACTGACACCAAGTAACAAAGACATACACTTACACCAAGTAAAAAAGACATGCACTGACACCAAGTAACAAAGACGTACACTGATACCCAGTAACACAGACATACACTTACACCAAGTATCGAAGACATACACTGACACCACGAAGCAAAGACATACACTTACATCAAGTAACAAAGACATACACTGACACCAAGTAACAAAGACATACACTTACACCAAGTAACAAAGACATAGACATACACAAAGTAACAAAGACATCCACTGACACCAAGTAACAAAGACATACACTGATACCCAGTAACACAGACACACACTTACACCAAGTAACACAGACATACACTGACTCCAAGTAACAACGCATTCACTTACACCAAGTAAAAAAGACATACACTGACACCAAGTAACAAAGACATACACTGATGCCCAGTAACACAGACACACACTTACACCAACTAACAAAGACATACACTGATACCCAGTTACACAGACACAAACTTACACCAAGTAACACAGACACACACAGACACCAAGTAACAAAGACATACACTGATACCCAGTAACACAGACACACACTTACACCAAGTAACAAAGACATACACAGACACCAAGTAACAAAGACATACACTTACACCAAGTAAAAAAGTCATACACTGACACCAAGTAACAAAGACATCCACTGACACCAAGTAACAAAGACATACACTGATACCCAGTAGCACAGACACACACTTACACCAAGTAACACAGACATACACTGTCTCCAAGTAACAAAGACAGTCACTTACACCAAGTAAAAAAGACGTACACTGACACAAAGTAACAAAGACATACACTGATACCCAGTAACACAGACACACACTTACACCCAGTAACAAAGACATACACTGATACCCAGTTACACAGACAAAAACTTACATAAGTAACACAGACACACACAGACACCAAGTAACAAAGACATACACTGATACCCAGTAACACAGACACACACCAGACACACACTTACACCAAGTAACAAAGACATACACTGACACCAAGTAACAAAGACATACACTTACACCAAGTAAAAAAGACATACACTGACACCAAGTAACAAAGACGTACACTGATACCCAGTAACACAGACATACACTTACACCAAGTGTCAAAGACATACACTGACACCAAGTAGCAAAGACATACACTTACACCAAGTAACAAAGACATGCTCTGATACCAAGTAACAAAGACATACACTGACAACAAGTAACAAAGACATACACTGATACCCAGTAACACAGACACACACCTACACCAAGTAACAATGACATACACTGACACCAAGTAACAAAGACATACACTTACACCAAGTAAAAAAGACATGCACTGACACCAAGAAACAAAGACGTACACTGATACCCAGTAACACAGACATACACTTACACCAAGTATCGAAGACATACACTGACACCACGTAGCAAAGACATACAATTACACCAAGTAACAAAGACATACACTGACACCAATTAACAAAGACATACACTGATACCCAGTAACACAGACACACACTTACACCAATTAACAAAGACATACACTGACACCAAGTAACAAAGACATTCACTTACACCACGTAAAAAAGACATACACTGAAACAAAGTAACAAAGACATACACTGATACCCAGTAACACCGACACACACTTACTCCAACTAACAAAGACATACACTGATACCCAGTTACACAGACACACACTTACACCAAGTAACACAGATACACACAGACACCAAGTAACAAAGACATACACTGATACCCAGTAACACAGACACACACTTACACCAAGTAACAAAGACATACACTGACACCAAGTAACAAAGTCATAGACATACACCAAGTAACAAAGACATCCACTGACACCAAGTAACAAAGACATACACTGATACCCAGTAACACAGACACACACTTACACCAAGTAACAAAGACATACACTGACACCAAGTAACAAAGACATTCACTTACACCAAGTAAAAAAGACCTACACTGACACCAAGCAACAAAGACATACACTGATACCAAGTAACACAGACACACACTTACACCAACTAACAAAGACATACACTGATACCCAGTTACACAGACACAAACTTACACCAATTAACACAGACACACACAGACACCAAGTAACAAAGACATACACTGATACCCAGTAACACAGACACACACTTACATCAAGTAACAAAGACATACACTGACACCAAGTAACAAAGACATACACATACACCAAGTAAAAAAGACATACACTGATACCCAGTAACACAGACACACACCAGACACACACTTACACCAAGTAACAAAGACATACACTGACACCAAGTAACAAAGACATACACTTACACCAAGTAAAAAAGACATACACTGACACCAAGTAACAAAGACGTACACTGATACCCAGTAACACAGACATACACTTACACCAAGTGTCAAAGACATACACTGACACCAAGTAGCAAAGACATACACTTACACCAAGTAACAAAGACATGCTCTGATACCAAGTAACAAAGACATACACTGACAACAAGTAACAAAGACATACACTGATACCCAGTAACACAGACACACACTTACACCAAGTAACAATGACATACACTGACACCAAGTAACAAAGACATACACTTACACCAAGTAAAAAAGACATGCACTGACACCAAGAAACAAAGACGTACACTGATACCCAGTAACACAGACATACACTTACACCAAGTATCGAAGACATACACTGACACCACGTAGCAAAGACATACAATTACACCAAGTAACAAAGACATACACTGACACCAAGGAACAAAGACATACACTTACACCAAGTAACAAAGACATAGACATACACAAAGTAACAAAGACATCCACTGACACCAAGTAACAAAGACATCCACTGATACCCAGTAACACAGACACACACTTACACCAAGTAACACAGACATACACTGACTCCAAGTAACAAAGACATTCACTTACACCAAGTAAAAAAGACATACACTGACACCAAGTAACAAAGACATACACTGATACCCAGTAACACAGACACACACTTACACCAACTAACAAAGACATACACTGATACCCAGTTACACAGACACAAACTTACACCAAGTAACACAGACACACACAGACACCAAGTAACAAAGACATACACTGATACCCAGTAACACAGAAACACACTTACACCAAGTAACAAAGACATACACTGATACCAAGTAACAAAGACATACACTTACACCAAGTAAAAAAGACATACACTGACACCAAGTAACAAAGACGTACACTGATACCCAGTAACACACACATACACTTACACCAAGTATCAAAGACATACACTGACACCAAGTAGCAAAGACATACAATTACACCAAGTAACAAAGACATACACTGACACCAAGGAACAAAGACATACACTTACACCAAGTAACAAAGACATAGACATACACAAAGTAACAAAGACATCCACTGACACCAAGTAACAAAGACATCCACTGATACCCAGTAACACAGACACACACTTACACCAAGTAACACAGACATACACTGACTCCAAGTAACAAAGACATTCACTTACACCAAGTAAAAAAGACATACACTGACACCAAGTAACAAAGACATACACTGATACCCAGTAACACAGACACACACTTACACCAACTAACAAAGACATACACTGATACCCAGTTACACAGACACAAACTTACACCAAGTAACACAGACACACACAGACACCAAGTAACAAAGACATACACTGATACCCAGTAACACAGAAACACACTTACACCAAGTAACAAAGACATACACTGATACCAAGTAACAAAGACATACACTTACACCAAGAAAAAAAGACATACACTGACACCAAGTAACAAAGTCATACACTGATACCCAGAAACACAGAAACACACTTACACCAAGTAACAAAGACATACACTGACACCAATTAACAAAGACATACACTGATACCCAGTAACACAGACACACACTTACACCAATTAACAAAGACATACACTGACACCAAGTAACAAAGACATTCACTTACACCACGTAAAAAAGACATACACTGAAACAAAGTAACAAAGACATACACTGATACCCAGTAACACCGACACACACTTACTCCAACTAACAAAGACATACACTGATACCCAGTTACACAGACACACACTTACACCAAGTAACACAGATACACACAGACACCAAGTAACAAAGACATACACTGATACCCAGTAACACAGACACACACTTACACCAAGTAACAAAGACATACACTGACACCAAGTAACAAAGTCATAGACATACACCAAGTAACAAAGACATCCACTGACACCAAGTGACAAAGACATACACTGATACCCAGTAACACAGACACACACTTACACCAAGTAACAAAGACATACACTGACACCAAGTAACAAAGACATTCACTTACACCAAGTAAAAAAGACCTACACTGACACCAAGCAACAAAGACATACACTGATACCAAGTAACACAGACACACACTTACACCAACTAACAAAGACATACACTGATACCCAGTTACACAGACACAAACTTACACCAATTAACACAGACACACACAGACACCAAGTAACAAAGACATACACTGATACCCAGTAACACAGACATACACATACACCAAGTAAAATAGACATACACTTACACCAAGCATCAAAGACATACACTGACACCAAGTAGCAAAGACATACACTTACACCAAGTAACAAAGACATACACTGATACCAAGTAACAAAGACATACACTTACACCAAGTAACAAAGACACAGACTTACACCAAGTAACAAAGACATACACTGACACCAAGTAACAAAGACATACACTGATACCCAGTAACACAGACACACACTTACACCAAGCAACACAGACATACACTGACTCCAAGTAACAAAGACATACACTGATACCTAGTAACACAGACACACACTTACACCAAGTATCAAACACATACACTGACACCAAGTAGCAAAGACATACACTTACACCAAGTAACAAAGACATACACTGACACCAAGTAACAAAGACATACACTTACACCAAGTAACAAAGACATACACTGACACCAAGTAACAAAGACACACACTTACACCAAGTAACAAAGACATACACTGACACCAAGTAACACAGACATACACAGACACCAAGTAACAAAGACATCCACTTACACCAAGTAACAAAGACATACACTGACACCAAGTAACAAAGACATACACTGATACCCAGTAACACAGACACACACTTACACCAACTAACACAGACATACACTGTCACCAAGTAACAAAGACATACACTGATACCCAGTAACACAGACACACACTTACACCAAGTAAAAAAGACAGACAATGACACCAAGTAACAGAGACATACACTGACACCAAGTAACAAAGGCATACAATTACACCAAGTAACAAAGACATGCACTGACACCAAGTAACAAAGACGTACACTTACACCAAGTAACAAAGTCATACACTGATACCCAGAAACACACACACACACTTACACCAATTAACAAAGACATACACTGACACCAAGTAACAAAGACATTCACTTACACCAAGTAACAAAGACATACACTGATACCCAGTAACACAGACACACACTTACTCCAACTAACACAGACATACACTGATACCCAGTTACACAGACACACACTTACACCAAGTAACACAGACACACACAGACACCAAGTAACAAAGACATACAATGATACCCAGTAACACAGACACACACTTACACCAAGTAACAAAGACATACACTGACAGCAAGTAACAAATACATACACTTACACCAAGTAAAAAAGACATACACTGACACCAAGTAACAAAGACGTACACTGATACCCAGTAACACAGACAGACACTTACACCAAGTATCGAAGACATACACTGACACCACGTAGCAAAGACATACACTTACACCAAGTAACAAAGACATACACTGACACAAAGTAACAAAGACATACACTTACACCAAGTAACAAAGACATAGACATACACCAAGTAACAAAGACATCCACTGACACCAAGTAACAAAGACATACACTGACACCAAGTAACAAAGACATACACTGATACCCAGTAACACAGACACACACTTACACCAAGTAACACAGACATACACTGACTCCAAGTAACAAAGACATTCACTTACACCAAGTAAAAAAGACATACACTGACACCAAGTAACAAAGACATACACTGATACCCAGTAACACAGACACACACTTACACCCAGTAACAAAGACATACACTGATACCCAGTTACACAGACACAAACTTACACCAAGTAACACAGACACACACAGACACCAAGTAACAAAGACATACACTGATACCCAGTAACGCAGACACACACTTACACCAAGTAACACAGACATACACTGACTCCAAGTAACAAAGACATTCACTTACACCAAGTAAAAAAGACATACACTGACACCAAGTAACAAAGACATACACTGATACCCAGTAACACAGACACGCACTTACACCAACTAACAAAGACATACACTGATACCCAGTTACACAGACACAAACTTACACCAAGTAACACAGACACACACAGACACCAAGTAACAAAGACATACACTGATACCCAGTAACACAGACACACACTTACATCAAGTGTCAAAGACATACACTGACACCAAGGAGCAAAGACATACACTTACACCAAGTAACAAAGACATACACTGATACCAAGTAACAAAGACATAGACTTACACCAAGTATCAAAGACACAGACTTACACCAAGTAACAAAGACATACACTGACACAAAGTAACAAAGACATACACTGATACCCAGTAACACAGACACACACTTACACCAAGTAACACAGACATACACTGACTCCAAGTAACAAAGACACACACTGATACCTAGTAACACAGACACACACTTACACCAAGTATCAAAGACATACACTGACACCAAGTAGCAAAGACATACACTTACACCAAGTAACAAAGACATACACTGACACCAAGTAACAAAGACATACACTGACACCAAGTAACAAAGACATACACTTACACCAAGTAACAAAGACATACACTGACACCAAGTAACACAGACATACACAGACACCAAGTAACAAAGACATCCACTTACACCAAGTAACAAAGACATACACTGACACCAAGTAACAAAGGCATACACTGATACCCAGAAACACAGACACACACTTACCCCAACTAACACAGACATACACTGTCACCAAGTAACAAAGACATACACTGATACCCAGTAACACAGACACACACTTACACCAAGTAACAGAGACATACACTGACACCCAGTAACACAGAGACGCACTGACACCAATTAACAAAGACATACACTGACACCAAGTAACAAAGACATTCACTTACACCAAGTAAAAAAGACATACACTGACACCAAGTAACAAAGACATACACTGATACCCAGTAACACAGACACACACTTACTCCAACTAACAAAGACATACACTGATACCCAGTTACACAGACACACACTTACACCAAGTAACACAGACACACACAGACACCAAGTAACAAAGACATACAATGATACCCAGTAACACAGACACACACTTACACCAAGTAACAAAGACATACACTGACACCAAGTAACAAAGACATACACTTACACCAAGTAAAAAAGACATACACTGACACCAAGTAACAAAGACGTTCACTGTTACCCAGTAACACAGACAGACACTTACACGAAGTATCGAGGACATACACTGACACCACGTAGCAAAGACATACACTTCCACCAAGTAACAAAGACATACACTGACACCAAGTAACAAAGACATACACTTACACCAAGTAACAAAGACATAGACATACACCAAGTAACAAAGACGTCCACTGACACCAAGTAACAAAGACATACACTGATACCCAGTAACACAGACACACACTTACACCAAGTAACAAAGACATACACTGACTCCAAGTAACAAAGACATTCACTTACACCAAGTAAAAAAGACATACACTGACACCAAGTAACAAAGACATACACTGATACCCAGTAACACAGACACACACTTACACCCAGTAACAAAGACATACACTGATACCCAGTTACACAGACACAAACTTACACCAAGTAACACAGACACACACAGACACCAAGTAACAAAGACATACACTGATACCCAGTAACACAGACACAAACTTACACCAAGTAACAAAGACATACACTGACACCAAGTAACAAAGACATACACTTACTCCAAGTAAAAAAAGACATACACTGACACCAAGTAACAAAGACGTACACTGATACCCAGTAACACAGACATACACTTACACCAAGTGTCAAAGACATACACTGACACCAAGTAGCAAAGACATACACTTACACCAAGTAACAAAGACATACACTGATACCAAGTAACAAAGACATACACTGACACCAAGTAACAAAGACATACACTGATACCCAGTAACACAGACACACACACACCAAGTAACAAAGACATACACTGACACCAATTAACAAAGACATACACTGACACCTAGTAAAAAAGACATGCACTGACACCAAGTAACAAAGACGTACACTGATACCCAGTAACACAGACATACACTTACACCAAGTATCGAAGACATACACTGACACCACGTAGCAAAGACATACACTTACACCAAGTAACAAAAACATACACTGACACCAAGTTACAAAGACATACACTTACACCAAGTAACAAAGACATAGACATACACCAAGTAATAAAGACATCCACTGACACCAAGTAACAAAGACATACACTGATACCCAGTAACACAGACACACACTTACACCAAGTAACACAGACATACACTGACTCCAATTAACAAAGACATTCACTTACACCAAGTAAAAAAGACATACACTGACACCAAGTAACAAAGACATACACTGATACACAGTAACACAGATACACACTTACACCCAGTAACAAAGACATACACTGATACCCAGTTACACAGACACAAACTTACACCAAGTAACACAGACACACACAGACACCAAGTAACAAAGACATACACTGATACCCAGTAACACAGACACACACAGACACCAAGTAACAAAGACATACACTGATACCCAGTAACACAGACACAAACTTACACCAAGTAACAAAGACATACACTGACACCAAGTAACAAAGACATACACTTACACCAAGTAAAATGACATACACTGACACCAAGTAACAAAGACGTACACTGATACCCAGTAACACAGACATACACTTACACCAAGTATCAAAGACATACACTGACACCAAGTAGCAAAGACATACACTTACACCAAGTAACAAAGACATACACTGACACCAAGTAACAAAGACATACACTGATACCCAGTAACACAGACACACACTTACACCAAGTAACACAGACATACACTGTCTCCAAGTAACAAAGACATACACTGATACCGAGTAACACAGACACACACTTACACCAAGTATCAAAGACAGACAATGACACCAAGTAACAAAGACATACACTGATACCCAGTAACACAGACACACACTTACTCCAAGTAACAGAGACATACACTGACACCAAGTAACAAAGGCATACAATTACACCAAGTAACAAAGACATGCACTGACACCAAGTAACAAAGACGTACACTTACACCAAGTAACAAAGACATACACTTACACCAAGTAACACAGACATACACTGACACCAAGTAACAAAGACACACACTTACACAAAGTACACAGACATACACTGACAGCAAGTAACAAAGACATACACTTACACCAAGTAACAAAGACAGACACTGATACCCAGTAACACAGACACACACTTACACCAAGGAACAAAGACAGACACTGATACTCAGAAAGACAGACACACACTTACACCAAGTCACAAAGACATACACTGACACCCAGTAACAAAGACATACACTGACACCCAGTAACAAAGACACACACTGACACCAAGTAACAAAGATATACACTGAAACCCAGTAACACAGACACACACTTACACCAAGTAACAAATACATACACTGACACCAAGTAACAAAGGCATACACTTACACCAAGTAACAAAGACATACACTGACACCAAGTAATAAAGACATACACTGATACCCAGTAACACACACACACACTTACACCAAGGAACAAACACATACACTGATACCAGTAACACAGACACACACTTACACCAGGTATCACGGACATACACAGACACCAACTAACAAAGACATACACTGATACCCAGAAACACAGACAAACACTTACACCACGTAACAAAGACATACACTGACACCAAGTAACAAAGACATACACTGATACCCAGTAACACAGACACACACTTACACCAAGTAACAGAGACATACACTGACACCAAGTAACAAAGGCATACAATTACACCAAGTAACAAAGACATGCACTGACACCAAGTAACAAAGACGTACACTTACACCAAGTAACAAAGTCATACACTGATACCCAGTAACACAGACACACACTTACACCAATTAACAAAGACATACACTGACACCAAGTAACAAAGACATTCACTTACACCAAGTAAAAAAGACATACACTGACACCAAGTAACAAAGACATACACTGATACCCAGTAACACAGACACACACTTACTCCAACTAACAAAGACATACACTGATACCCAGTTACACAGACACAAACTTACACCAAGTAACACAGACACACACAGACACCAAGTAACAAAGACATACACTGATACCCAGTAACACAGAGACACACTTACACCAAGTAACAAAGACATACACTGACACCAAGTAACAAAGACATACACTTACACCAAGTAAGAAAGACATACACTGATACCAAGTAACAAAGACATACACTTACACCAAGTAACAAAGACATAGACTTACACCAAGTAACAAAGACATACACTGACACCAAGTAACAAAGACATACACTGATACCCAGTAACACAGACACACACTTACACCAAGTAACACAGACATACACTGACTCCAAGTAACAAAGACATACACTGATACCGAGTAACACAGACACACACTTCCACCAAGTAACAAAGACAGACAATGACACCAAGTAACAAAGACATACACTGATACCCAGTAACACAGACACACACTTACACCAAGTAACAAAGACATACACTTACACCAAGTAACAAAGACATACACTTACACCAAGTACAATGACATACACTGACACCAAGTAACAAAGACATACAATTATACCCAGTAACGCAGACACGCACTGACACCCAGTAACAAAGACATACACTGACACCAAGTAACAAAGACTGACACTGATACCCAGTAACACAGACACACTCTTACATCAAGTAACAAAGACAGACACTGATCCCCAATTACACAGACACACACTTACACCAACTAACAAAGACATACACTGACACAATGTTACAAAGACATACACTGACACCCAGTAACAAAGACACACACTGACACCAAGTAACAAAGGCATACACTGACACCAAGTAACAAAGACACACACTTACACCTAGTAACAAAGACATACACTGACACCAAGTAACAAAGACATACACTGACACCAAGTAACAAAGACATACACTGATACCCAGTAACACAGACACACACTTACACCAAGTCACAAAGACATACACTGACACCCAGTAACAAAGACATGCACTGACACCCAGTAACAAAGACACACACTGATACCAAGTAACAAAGACATACACTGATACCCAGTAACATAGACACACATTAACACCAAGTAACAGAGACATACACTGACACCAGTAAACAAAGACATAGACTGATACCCAGTAACACAGACATACACTCACACCAAGTAACAAAGACATACACTGACTCCAAGTAACAAAGACATACAATTGCACCAAGTAAAAAAGACATACACTGACACCAAGTAACAAAGACATCCACTGATACCCAGTAACACAGACACACACTTACACCAAGAAACAAAGACATACACTGATACCCAGTAACACAGACACACACTTACAACAAGTAACAAAGACATACACTTACACCAAGTAACTAAGACATACACTTACACCAAGTACAAAGACATACACTGACACCAAGTAACAAAGACATACAATTATACCCAGTAACGCAGACACGCACTGACACCCAGTAACAAAGACATACACCGACACCAAGTAACAAAGACAGACACTGATACCCAGTAACACAGACACACTCTTACACCAAGTAACAAAGACAGACACTGATCCCCAATAACACAGACACACACTTACACCAACTAACACAGACATACACTGACACAATGTTACAAAGACATACACTGACACCCAGTAACAAAGACACACACTGACACCAAGTAACAAAGACATACGCTGACACCAAGTAACAAAGACACACACTTACACCAAGTAACAAAGACATACACTGACACCAAGTAACAAAGACATACACTGACACCAAGTAACAAAGACATACACTGATACCCAGTAACACAGACACACACTTACACCAAGTCACAAAGACATACACTGACACCCAGTAACAAAGACATGCACTGACACCCAGTAACAGAGACACACACTGATACCAAGTAACAAAGACATACACTGATACCCAGTAACACAGACACACACTTGCACCAAGTAACGCAGACCCACACAGACACCAAGTAACAAAGACATACACTGATACCCAGTAACACAGACACACACTTACAACAAGTAACAAAGACATACACTGACACCAAGTAACAAAGACAGGCACTGATACCCAGTAACGCAGACACACACTTACACCAAGTCACAAAGACATACACTGATACCCAGTAACACAGACACACACTTACACCAAGTAACAAAGACATACACTGACACAAAGTAACAAAGACATACACTTACACCAAGTAACAAAGACAGACACTGACACCAAGTAACAAAGACATACACTGATACCCAGTAACAAAGACATACACTGAAACCAAGTAACAAAGACATACACTTACACCAAGTAACACAGACATACACTGGCACCAAGTAACAAAGACAGACACTGACACCAAGTAACAAAGACACGAACTTACACCAAGTAACACAGACATACACTGACACAAAGTATCAAAGACATACACTGACACCAAGTAACAAAGACATGCACTTACACCAAGTAACAAAGACAGACGGTGATACCCAGTAAACACAGACACACACTTACACCAGGTCACAAAGACAAACACTGACACCCAGTAACAAAGACAGACACTGATACCCAGTAACACAGACACACACATACACCAAGTCACAAATACATACACTGATACCCAGTAACACAGACCCACTTACACCAAGTTAAAAAGACATACACTGACACCAAGTAACAAAGACATACACTGATACCCAGTAGCAAAGACATACACTGACACCAAGTAACAAAGACACAAACTTACACCAAGTAACACAGACATACAATGACACCAAGTAACAAAGACATACACTGACACCAAGTAACACAGACACACACTTTCAGCAAGTAACAAAGACAGACACTGATACCCAGTAACACAGACACACACTTACACCAAGTAACACAGACACACACAGACACCAAGTAACAAAGACATACACTGACACCAAGTAACAAAGACGTACACTGATACCCAATAACACAGACATACACTTACACCAAGCACCAAAGACATACACAGACACCAAGTAGCAAGGACATAAACTTACACCAAGTAACAAAGACATACACTGACACCAAGTAACAAAGACATACGCTTACACCAAGTCACAAAGACATAGACTTACACCAAGTAACAAAGACATACACTTACACCAAGTAACAAAGACATACACTGATACCCAGTAACACAGACACACACTAACACCAAGTAACACAGACATACACTGACTCCAAGTAACAAAGACATTCACTTACACCAAGTAAAAAAGACATACACTGACACCAAGTAACAAAGACATACACTGATACCCAGTAACACAGACCCACACTTACACCAACTAACAAAGACATACACTGATACCCAGTTACACAGACACACACTTACACCAAGTAACACAGACACACACAGACACCAAGTAACAAAGACATACACTGATACCCAGTAACACAGACACACACTTACACCAAGTAACAAAGACATACACTGACACCAAGTAACAAAGATATACACTTACACCAAGTAAAAAAGACATACACTGACACAAAGTAGCAAAGACATACACTGATACCCAGTAACACAGACACTCACTTACACCAAGTAACAAAGACATACACTGACACCAAGTAACAAAGACATAAACTTACACCAAGTAAATAAGACATACACTGACACCAAGTAACAAAGACTTACACTGATACCCAGTAACACAGACATACACTTACATCAAGTAACAAAGACACACAGTTACACCAAGTAACACAGACATACACTGACACCAAGTAACAAAGACATGCACTGATACCCAGTAACTCAGACACACACTTACACCAACTAACAAAGACATACACTGATACCCAGTTACACAGACACAAACTTACACCAAGTAACACAGACACACACAGACACCAAGTAACAAAGACATACACTGATACCCAGTAACACAGAGACACACTTACACCAAGTAACAAAGACATACACTGACACCAAGTAACAAAGACATACACTTACACCAAGTAAGAAAGACATACACTGATACCAAGTAACAAAGACATACACTTACACCAAGTAACAAAGACATAGACTTACACCAAGTAACAAAGACATACACTGACACCAAGTAACAAAGACATACACTGATACCCAGTAACACAGACACACACTTACACCAAGTAACACAGACATACACTGACTCCAAGTAACAAAGACATACACTGATACCGAGTAACACAGACACACACTTCCACCAAGTAACAAAGACAGACAATGACACCAAGTAACAAAGACATACACTGATACCCAGTAACACAGACACACACTTACACCAAGTAACAGAGACATACACTGACACCAAGTAGCAAAGGCATACAATTACACCAAGTAACAAAGACATGCACTGACACCAAGTAACAAAGACGTACACTTACACCAAGTAACAAAGACATACACTTACAACACGTAACACAGACATACACTTACACCAAGTAACAAAGACACACACTGATACCCAGTAACACAGACAAACACTTACACCAAGGAACAAAGACAGACACTGATACTCAGTAACACAGACACACACTTACACCAAGTCACAAAGACATACACTGACACCCAGTAACAAAGACATACACTGACACCCAGTAACAAAGACACACACTGACACCAAGTAACAAAGATATACACTGAAACTCAGTAACACAGACACATACTTACACCAAGTAACAAATACATACACTGACACCAAGTAACAAAGGCATGCACTTACACCAAGTAACAAAGACATACACAGACACCAAGTAACAAAGACATACACTGATACCCAGTAACACACACACACTTACACCAAGTAACAAACACATACAATGATACCCAGTAACACAGACACACACTTACACCAGGTATCACAGACATACACAGACACCAACTAACAAAGACATACACTGATACCCAGAAACAAAGACAAACACTGACACCACGTTACAAAGACATACACTGACAACATGCAACAAATACATACACTTACACCAAATAACACAGACACACACTTACACCAAGTTACACAGACATAAACTGACACCAGGTAACAAAGACATACACTGATACCCAGCAACACAGACACACTCTTACTCCAAGTAACAAAGACAGACACTGATACCCAGGAAAACAGACACACACTTACACCAAGTAGCAAAGACATAAACTGACACCAAGTAACAAAGACATACACTTACACCAAGTAACAAAGACATACACTGACACCAAGTAACAAAGACATACACTTACACCAAGTAACAAAGACATACTCTGACACAAAGTAACAAAGACATACACTTACACCAAGTAACACAGACATACACTTACACCAAGTAACAAAGACACACAGTTACACCAAGTAACACAGACATACACTGACACCAAGTAACAAAGACATACACTGATACCCAGTAACTCAGACACACACTTACACCAAGTAACAAAGACAGACACTGATACCCAGTAACACAGACACACACCTACACCAGGTCAAAAAGACACACACTGACATCCAGTAACAAAGACAGACACTGATACCCAGTAACACAGACAAACACTTACACAATGTAACAAAGACAGAGACTGATACCCAGTAACACAGACACACACTTACACCAAGGGACAAAGACAGACACTGATACTCAGTAACACAGACACACACTTACACCAAGTCACAAAGACATACACTGACACCCAGTAAAAAAGACATACACTGACACCCAGTAACAAAGACACACACTGACACCAAGTAACAAAGATATACACTGAAACCCAGTAACACAGACACACCCTTACACCAAGTAACAAATACATACACTGACACCAAGTAACAAAGACATACACAGACACCAAGTAACAAAGACATACACTGATGCCCAGTAACACACACACACACTTACACCAAGTAACAAACACATACACTGATACCCAGTAACACAGACACACACTTACACCAGGTATCACAGACATACACAGACACCAACTAACAAAGACATACACTGATACCCAGAAACACAGACAAACACTTACACCACGTAACAAAGACATACACTGACACCATGTAACAAATACATACACTTACACCAAATAACACAGACCTACACTGACACCAAGTAACAAAGACATACACTTACACCAAGTAACAAAGACACACACTTACACCAAGTTACACAGACATACACTGACACCAGGTAACAAAGACATGCACTTACACCAAGTAAGAAAGACACACACTTACACCAAGTAACACAGACCTACACTGACACCAAGTATCAAAGACATACACTGATACCCAGCAACACAGACACACTCTTACTCCAAGTAACAAAGACTGACACTGATACCCAGGAAAACAGACACACACTTACACCAAGTAGCAAAGAGATAAACTGACACCAAGTAACAAAGACATACACTTACACCAAGTAACAAAGACATACACTGACACCAAGTAACAAAGACATACACTTACACCAAGTAACAAAGACATGCTCTGACACAAAGTAACAACGACATACACTTACACCAAGTAACAAAGACATACACTTACACCAAGTAACAAAGACACACAGTTACACCAAGTAACACAGACACACAGTTACACCAAGTAACACAGACATACACTGACACCAAGTAACAAAGACATACACTGATACCCAGTAACCCAGACACACACTTACACCAAGTAACAAAGACAGTCACTGATACCCAGTAACACAGACAAACACCTACACCAGGTCAAAAAGACACACACTGACATCCCGTAACAAAGACAGACACTGATACCCAGTAACACAGACAAACACTTACACCAAGTAACAAAGACAGAGACTGATACCCAGTAACACAGACACACACTTACACCAAGTCACAAAGACACACACTGACACCCAGTAACAAAGACATACACTGATACCCAGTAACACAGACACACACTTACACGAAGTAACAAAGACATGCAATGACACCAAGTAACAAAGACATACACTGACACCAATTAACAAAGTCATACACTGATACCCAGTAACACAGACACACACTTACACCAAGTAACAAAGACATACACTGACACCAAGTAACAAAGACATACACTTACACCAAGTAACAAAGACATACACTTACACCAAGTACAAAGACATGCACTGACACCAAGTAACAAAGACATACAATTATACCCAGTAACGCAGACACGCACTGACACCCAGTAACAAAGACATACACTGACACCAAGTAACAAAGACAGACACTGATACCCAGTAACACAGACACACTCTTACACCAAGTAACAAAGACAGACACTGATCCCCAATAACACAGACACACACTTACACTAACTAACACAGACATACACTGACACAAGTATCAGGCCTGTGTCCTCAGTACCTTGCTCTACGGCAGCGAGGCCTGGACAACGTATGCCAGCCAAGAGCGACGTCTCAATTCATTCCATCTTCGCTGCCTTCGGAGAATACTTGGCATCAGGTGGCAGGACTATATCTCCAACACAGAAGTCCTTGAAGCGGCCAACATCCCCAGCTTATACACACTACTGAGTCAGCGGCGCTTGAGATGGCTTGGCCATGTGAGCCGCATGGAAGATGGCAGGATCCCCAAAGACACATTGTACAGCGAGCTCGCCACTGGTATCAGACCCACCGGCCGTCCATGTCTCCGTTATAAAGACGTCTGCAAACGCGACATGAAATCGTGTGACATTGATCACAAGTCTTGGGAGTCAGTTGCCAGCATTCGCCAGAGCTGGCGGGCAGCCATAAAGACAGGGCTAAATTGTGGCGAGTCGAAGAGACTTAGTAGTTGGCAGGAAAAAAGACAGAGGCGCAAGGGGAGAGCCAACTGTGCAACAGCCCCAACAAACAAATTACTCTGCAGCACCTGTGGAAGAGCCTGTCACTCCAGAATTGGCCTTTATAGCCACTCCAGGCGCTGCTTCACAAACCACTGACCACCTCCAGGCGCGTATCCATTGTCTCTCGAGATAAGGAGGCCCAAAAGAAAAGAGACACTGACACAATGTTACAAAGACATACACTGACACCCAGTAACAAAGACATACAATTGCACCAAGTAAAAAAGACATACACTGACACCAAGTAACAAAGACATCCACTGATACCCAGTAACACAGACACACACTTACACCAAGAAACAAAGACATACACTGATACCCAGTTACACAGACACACACTTGCACCAAGTAACACAGACACACACAGACACCAAGTAACAAAGGCATACACTTACACCAAGTAACAAAGACATACACTTACACCAAGTACAAAGACATACACTGACACCAAGTAACAAAGACATACAATTATACGCAGTAACGCAGACACGCACTGACACCCAGTAACAAAGACATACAATGACACCAAGTAACAAAGACAGACACTGATACCCAGTAACACAGACAAACTCTTACACCAAGTAGCAAAGACAGACACTGATCCCCAATAACACAGACACACACTTACACCAACTAACACAAACATACACTGACACAATGTTACAAAGACATACACTGACACCCAGTAACACAGACACACACTTACACCAAGTCACACAGACATACACTGATACCCAGTAACACAGACACACACTTACACCAAGTCACAAAGACATACACTGACACCCAGTAACAAAGACATGCACTGACACCCAGTAACAAAGACACAATCTGATACCAAGTAACAAAGACATACACTGATACCCAGTGACACAGACACACACTTGCACCAAGTAACACAGACCCACACAGACACCAAGTAACAAAGACATACACTGATACACAGTAACACAGACACACACTTACAACAAGTAACAAAGACATACACTGACACCAAGTAACAAAGACAGGCACTGATACCCAGTAACGCAGACACACACTTACACCAAGTCACAAAGACATACACTGACACCCAGTAACACAGACACACACTTACACCAAGTAACAAAGACATACACTGACACAAAGTAACAAAGACATACACTTACACCAAGTAACACAGACATACACTTACACCAAGTAACAAAGACACACAGTTACACCAAGTAACAAAGACATACACTGATACCCAGTAACTCAGACACACACTTACACCAAGTAACAAAGACAGACACTGATACCCAGTAACACAGACACACACCTACACCAGGTCAAAAAGACACACACTGACATCCAGTAACAAAGACAGACACTGATACCCAGTAACACAGACAAACACTTACACAAAGTAACAAAGACAGAGACAGATACCCAGTAACACAGACACACACTTACACCAAGGGACAAAGACAGACACTGATAGTCAGTAACACAGACACACACTTACACCAAGTCACAAAGACATACACTGACACCCACTAAAAAAGACATACACTGACACCCAGTAACAAAGACACACACTGACACCAAGTAACAAAGATATACACTGAAACCCAGTAACACAGACAGACCCTTACACCTAGTAACAAATACATACACTGACACCAAGTAACAAAGGCATGCACTTACACCAAGTAACAAAGACATACACAGACACCAAGTAACAAAGACATACACTGATACCCAGTAACACACACACACTTACACCAAGTAACAAACACATACAATGATACCCAGTAACACAGACACACACTTACACCAGGTATCACAGACATACACAGACACCAACTAACAAAGACATACACTGATACCCAGAAACAAAGACAAACACTTACACCACGTTACAAAGACATACACTGACAACATGCAACAAATACATACACTTACACCAAATAACACAGACACACACTTACACCAAGTTACACAGACATAAACTGACACCAGGTAACAAAGACATACACTGATACCCAGCAACACAGACACACTCTTACTCCAAGTAACAAAGACAGACACTGATACCCAGGAAAACAGACACACACTTACACCAAGTAGCAAAGACATAAACTGACACCAAGTAACAAAGACATACACTTACACCAAGTAACAAAGACATACACTGACACCAAGTAACAAAGACATACACTTACACCAAGTAACAAAGACATACTCTGACACAAAGTAACAAAGACATACACTTACACCAAGTAACACAGACATACACTTACACCAAGTAACAAAGACACACAGTTACACCAAGTAACACAGACATACACTGACACCAAGTAACAAAGACATACACTGATACCCAGTAACTCAGACACACACTTACACCAAGTAACAAAGACAGACACTGATACCCAGTAACACAGACACACACCTACACCAGGTCAAAAAGACACACACTGACATCCAGTAACAAAGACAGACACTGATACCCAGTAACACAGACAAACACTTACACAAAGTAACAAAGACAGAGACTGATACCCAGTAACACAGACACACACTTACACCAAGGGACAAAGACAGACACTGATACTCAGTAACACAGACACACACTTACACCAAGTCACAAAGACATACACTGACACCCAGTAAAAAAGACATACACTGACACCCAGTAACAAAGACACACACTGACACCAAGTAACAAAGATATACACTGAAACCCAGTAACACAGACACACCCTTACACCAAGTAACAAATACATACACTGACACCAAGTAACAAAGACATACACAGACACCAAGTAACAAAGACATACACTGATGCCCAGTAACACACACACACACTTACACCAAGTAACAAACACATACACTGATACCCAGTAACACAGACACACACTTACACCAGGTATCACAGACATACACAGACACCAACTAACAAAGACATACACTGATACCCAGAAACACAGACAAACACTTACACCACGTAACAAAGACATACACTGACACCATGTAACAAATACATACACTTACACCAAATAACACAGACCTACACTGACACCAAGTAACAAAGACATACACTTACACCAAGTAACAAAGACACACACTTACACCAAGTTACACAGACATACACTGACACCAGGTAACAAAGACATGCACTTACACCAAGTAAGAAAGACACACACTTACACCAAGTAACACAGACCTACACTGACACCAAGTAACAAAGACATACACTGATACCCAGCAACACAGACACACTCTTACTCCAAGTAACAAAGACTGACACTGATACCCAGGAAAACAGACACACACTTACACCAAGTAGCAAAGAGATAAACTGACACCAAGTAACAAAGACATACACTTACACCAAGTAACAAAGACATACACTGACACCAAGTAACAAAGACATACACTTACACCAAGTAACAAAGACATGCTCTGACACAAAGTAACAACGACATACACTTACACCAAGTAACAAAGACATACACTTACACCAAGTAACAAAGACACACAGTTACACCAAGTAACACAGACACACAGTTACACCAAGTAACACAGACATACACTGACACCAAGTAACAAAGACATACACTGATACCCAGTAACCCAGACACACACTTACACCAAGTAACAAAGACAGTCACTGATACCCAGTAACACAGACAAACACCTACACCAGGTCAAAAAGACACACACTGACATCCCGTAACAAAGACAGACACTGATACCCAGTAACACAGACAAACACTTACACCAAGTAACAAAGACAGAGACTGATACCCAGTAACACAGACACACACTTACACCAAGTCACAAAGACACACACTGACACCCAGTAACAAAGACATACACTGATACCCAGTAACACAGACACACACTTACACGAAGTAACAAAGACATGCAATGACACCAAGTAACAAAGACATACACTGACACCAATTAACAAAGTCATACACTGATACCCAGTAACACAGACACACACTTACACCAAGTAACAAAGACATACACTGACACCAAGTAACAAAGACATACACTTACACCAAGTAACAAAGACATACACTTACACCAAGTACAAAGACATGCACTGACACCAAGTAACAAAGACATACAATTATACCCAGTAACGCAGACACGCACTGACACCCAGTAACAAAGACATACACTGACACTAAGTAACAAAGACAGACACTGATACCCAGTAACACAGACACACTCTTACACCAAGTAACAAAGACAGACACTGATCCCCAATAACACAGACACACACTTACACTAACTAACACAGACATACACTGACACAAGTATCAGGCCTGTGTCCTCAGTACCTTGCTCTACGGCAGCGAGGCCTGGACAACGTATGCCAGCCAAGAGCGACGTCTCAATTCATTCCATCTTCGCTGCCTTCGGAGAATACTTGGCATCAGGTGGCAGGACTATATCTCCAACACAGAAGTCCTTGAAGCGGCCAACATCCCCAGCTTATACACACTACTGAGTCAGCGGCGCTTGAGATGGCTTGGCCATGTGAGCCGCATGGAAGATGGCAGGATCCCCAAAGACACATTGTACAGCGAGCTCGCCACTGGTATCAGACCCACCGGCCGTCCATGTCTCCGTTATAAAGACGTCTGCAAACGCGACATGAAATCGTGTGACATTGATCACAAGTCTTGGGAGTCAGTTGCCAGCATTCGCCAGAGCTGGCGGGCAGCCATAAAGACAGGGCTAAATTGTGGCGAGTCGAAGAGACTTAGTAGTTGGCAGGAAAAAAGACAGAGGCGCAAGGGGAGAGCCAACTGTGCAACAGCCCCAACAAACAAATTACTCTGCAGCACCTGTGGAAGAGCCTGTCACTCCAGAATTGGCCTTTATAGCCACTCCAGGCGCTGCTTCACAAACCACTGACCACCTCCAGGCGCGTATCCATTGTCTCTCGAGATAAGGAGGCCCAAAAGAAAAGAGACACTGACACAATGTTACAAAGACATACACTGACACCCAGTAACAAAGACATACAATTGCACCAAGTAAAAAAGACATACACTGACACCAAGTAACAAAGACATCCACTGATACCCAGTAACACAGACACACACTTACACCAAGAAACAAAGACATACACTGATACCCAGTTACACAGACACACACTTGCACCAAGTAACACAGACACACACAGACACCAAGTAACAAAGGCATACACTTACACCAAGTAACAAAGACATACACTTACACCAAGTACAAAGACATACACTGACACCAAGTAACAAAGACATACAATTATACCCAGTAACGCAGACACGCACTGACACCCAGTAACAAAGACATACACTGACACCAAGTAACAAAGACAGACACTGATACCCAGTAACACAGACAAACTCTTACACCAAGTAGCAAAGACAGACACTGATCCCCAATAACACAGACACACACTTACACCAACTAACACAAACATACACTGACACAATGTTACAAAGACATACACTGACACCCAGTAACACAGACACACACTTACACCAAGTCACACAGACATACACTGATACCCAGTAACACAGACACACACTTACACCAAGTCACAAAGACATACACTGACACCCAGTAACAAAGACATGCACTGACACCCAGTAACAAAGACACACACTGATACCAAGTAACAAAGACATACACTGATACCCAGTGACACAGACACACACTTGCACCAAGTAACACAGACCCACACAGACACCAAGTAACAAAGACATACACTGATACACAGTAACACAGACACACACTTACAACAAGTAACAAAGACATACACTGACACCAAGTAACAAAGACAGGCACTGATACCCAGTAACGCAGACACACACTTACACCAAGTCACAAAGACATACACTGACACCCAGTAACACAGACACACACTTACACCAAGTAACAAAGACATACACTGACACAAAGTAACAAAGACATACACTTACACCAAGTAACACAGACATACACTTACACCAAGTAACAAAGACACACAGTTACACCAAGTAACACAGACATACACTGACACCAAGTAACAAAGACATACACTGATACCCAGTAACTCAGACACACACTTACACCAAGTAACAAAGACAGACACTGATACCCAGTAACACAGACACACACCTACACCAGGTCAAAAAGACACACACTGACATCCAGTAACAAAGACAGACACTGATACCCAGTAACACAGACAAACACTTACACAAAGTAACAAAGACAGAGACAGATACCCAGTAACACAGACACACACTTACACCAAGGGACAAAGACAGACACTGATACTCAGTAACACAGACACACACTTACACCAAGTCACAAAGACATACACTGACACCCACTAAAAAAGACATACACTGACACCCAGTAACA
This sequence comes from Heterodontus francisci, assembly GCF_036365525.1. Taxonomy (NCBI): domain Eukaryota; kingdom Metazoa; phylum Chordata; class Chondrichthyes; order Heterodontiformes; family Heterodontidae; genus Heterodontus; species Heterodontus francisci. Next base: position 1,210,894 of record NW_027141712.1, on the reverse strand, counting down.
AAGACACACACTGACACCAAGTAACAAAGATATACACTGAAACCCAGTAACACAGACAGACCCTTACACCTAGTAACAAATACATACACTGACACCAAGTAACAAAGACATACACAGACACCAAGTAACAAAGACATACACTGATGCCCAGTAACACACACACACACTTACACCAAGTAACAAACACATACACTGATACCCAGTAACACAGAAACACACTTACACCAGGTATCACAGACATACACAGACACCAACTAACAAAGACATACACTGATACCCAGAAACACAGACAAACACTTACACCACGTAACAAAGACATACACTGACACCATGTAACAAATACATACACTTACACCAAATAACACAGACCTACACTGACACCACGTAACAAAGACATACACTTACACCAAGTAACAAAGACACACACTTACACCAAGTTACACAGACATACACTGACACCAGGTAACAAAGACATGCACTTACACCAAGTAAGAAAGACACACACTTACACCAAGTAACACAGACCTACACTGACACCAAGTAACAAAGACATACACTGATACCCAGCAACACAGACACACTCTTACTCCAAGTAACAAAGACTGACACTGATACCCAGTAAAACAGACACACACTTACACCAAGTAGCAAAGAGATAAACTGACACCAAGTAACAAAGACATACACTTACACCAAGTAACAAAGACATACACTTACACCAAGTAACAAAGACACACAGTTACACCAAGTAACACAGACACACAGTTACACCAAGTAACACAGACATACACTGACACCAAGTAACAAAGACATACACTGATACCCAGTAACCCAGACACACACTTACACCAAGTAACAAAGACAGTCACTGATACCCAGTAACACAGACAAACACCTACACCAGGTCAAAAAGACACACACTGACATCCCGTAACAAAGACAGACACTGATACCCAGTAACACAGACAAACACTTACACCAAGTAACAAAGACAGAGACTGATACCCAGTAACACAGACACACACTTACACCAAGTCACAAAGACACACACTGACACCCAGTAACAAAGACATACACTGATACCCAGTAACACAGACACACACTTACACGAAGTAACAAAGACATGCAATGACACCAAGTAACAAAGACATACACTGACACCAATTAACAAAGTCATACACTGATACCCAGTAACACAGACACACACTTACACCAAGTAACAAAGACATACATTGACACCAAGTAACAAAGACATACACTTACACCAAGTAACAAAGACATACACTTACACCAAGTACAAAGACATACACTGACACCAAGTAACAAAGACATACAATTATACCCAGTAACGCAGACACGCACTGACACCCAGTAACAAAGACATACACTGACACCAAGTAACAAAGACAGACACTGATACCCAGTAACACAGACACACTCTTACACCAAGTAACAAAGACAGACACTGATCCCCAATAACACAGACACACACTTACACTAACTAACACAGACATACACTGACACAAGTATCAGGCCTGTGTCCTCAGTACCTTGCTCTACGGCAGCGAGGCCTGGACAACGTATGCCAGCCAAGAGCGACGTCTCAATTCATTCCATCTTCGCTGCCTTCGGAGAATACTTGGCATCAGGTGGCAGGACTATATCTCCAACACAGAAGTCCTTGAAGCTGCCAACATCCCCAGCTTATACACACTACTGAGTCAGCGGCGCTTGAGATGGCTTGGCCATGTGAGCCGCATGGAAGATGGCAGGATCCCCAAAGACACATTGTACAGCGAGCTCGCCACTGGTATCAGACCCACCGGCCGTCCATGTCTCCGTTATAAAGACGTCTGCAAACTCGACATGAAATCGTGTGACATTGATCACAAGTCTTGGGAGTCAGTTGCCAGCATTCGCCAGAGCTGGCGGGCAGCCATAAAGACAGGGCTAAATTGTGGCGAGTCGAAGAGACTTAGTAGTTGGCAGGAAAAAAGACAGAGGCGCAAGGGGAGAGCCAACTGTGCAACAGCCCCAACAAACAAATTTCTCTGCAGCACCTGTGGAAGAGCCTGTCACTCCAGAATTGGCCTTTATAGCCACTCCAGGCGCTGCTTCACAAACCACTGACCACCTCCAGGCGCGTATCCATTGTCTCTCGAGATAAGGAGGCCCAAAAGAAAAGAGACACTGACACAATGTTACAAAGACATACACTGACACCCAGTAACAAAGACATACAATTGCAACAAGTAAAAAAGACATACACTGACACCAAGTAACAAAGACATCCACTGAGACCCAGTAACACAGACACACACTTACACCAAGAAACAAAGACATACACTGATACCCAGTTACACAGACACACACTTGCACCAAGTAACACAGACACACACAGACACCAAGTAACAAAGACATACACTGATACCCAGTAACACAGACACACACTTACAACAAGTAACAAAGACATACACTGACACCAAGTAACAAAGACATACACTTACACCAAGTAACAAAGACATACACTTACACCAAGTACAAAGACATACACTGACACCAAGTAACAAAGACATACAATTATACCCAGTAACGCAGACACGCACTGACACCCAGTAACAAAGACATACACTGACACCAAGTAACAAAGACAGACACTGATACCCAGTAACACAGACAAACTCTTACACCAAGTAGCAAAGACAGACACAGATCCCCAATAACACAGACACACACTTACACCAACTAACACAAACATACACTGACACAATGTTACAAAGACATACTCTGACACCCAGTAACACAGACACACACTTACACCAAGTCACAAAGACATACACTGATACCCAGTAACACAGACACACACTTACACCAAGTCACAAAGACATACACTGACACCCAGTAACAAAGACATGCACTGACACCCAGTAACAAAGACACACACTGATACCAAGTAACAAAGACATACACTGATACCCAGTGACACAGACACACACTTGCACCAAGTAACACAGACCCACACAGACACCAAGTAACAAAGACATACACTGATACACAGTAACTCAGACACACACTTACAACAAGTAACAAAGATATACACTGACACCAAGTAACAAAGACAGGCACTGATACCCAGTAACGCAGACACACACTTACACCAAGTCACAAAGACATACACTGACACCCAGTAACACAGACACACACTTACACCAAGTAACAAAGACATACACTGACACAAAGTAACAAAGACATACACTTACACCAAGTAACAAAGACAGACACTGACACCAAGTAACAAAGACATACACTGACACCAAGTAACAAAGACATACACTGATACCCAGTAACAAAGACATACACTGAAACCAAGTAACAAAGACATACACTTACACCAAGTAACACAGACATACACTGACAGAAAGTAACAAAGACAGACACTGACACCAAGTAACAAAGACACGAACTTACACCAAGTAACACAGACATACACTGACACAAAGTATCAAAGACATGCACTGACACCAAGTAACAAAGACATGCACTTACACCAAGTAACAAAGACAGACACTGATACCCAGTAAACACAGACACACACTTACACCAGGTCACAAAGACAAACACTGACACCCAGTCACAAAGACAGACACTGATACCCAGTAACACAGACACACACTTACACCAAGTCACAAATACATACACTGATACCCAGTAACACAGACACACACTTACACCAAGTTAAAAAGACATACACTGACACCAAGTAACAAAGACATACACTGATACCCAGTAGCAAAGACATACACTGACACCAAGTAACAAAGACACAAACTTACACCAAGTAACACAGACATACACTGACACCAAGTAACAAAGACATACACTTACACCAAGTAACAAAGACATACACTGACACCAAGTAACACAGACACACACTTTCAGCAAGTAACAAAGACAGACACTGATACCCAGTAACACAGACACACACTTAAACCAAGTAACACAGACACACACAGACACCAAGTAACAAAGACATACACTGACACCAAGTAACAAAGACATACACTTACACCAAGTAAAAAAGACATACACTGACACCAAGTAACAAAGACGTACACTGATACCCAATAACACAGACATACACTTACACCAAGTATCAAAGACATACACTGACACCAAGTAGCAAAGACATAAACTTACACCAAGTAACAAAGACATACACTGACACCAAGTAACAAAGACATACGCTTACACCAAGTAACAAAGACATAGACTTACACCAAGTAACAAAGACATACACTGACACCAAGTAACAAAGACATACACTGATACCCAGTAACACAGACACACAATAACACCAAGTAACACAGACATACACTGACTCCAAGTAACAAAGACATTCACTTACACCAAGTAAAAAAGACATACACTGACACCAAGTAACAAAGACATACACTGATACCCAGTAACACAGACCCACACTTAAACCAAGTAACACAGACACACACAGACACCAAGTAACAAAGACACACACTTACACCAAGTACACAGACATACACTGACAGCAAGTAACAAAGACATACACTTACACCAAGTAAAAAAGACATACACTGACTCCAAGAAACAAAGACGTACACTGATACCCAGTAACACAGACATACACTTACACCAAGTCTCGAAGACATACACTGACACCACGTAGCAAAGCCATACACTTACACCAAGTAACAAAGACATACACTGACACCAAGTAAAAAAGACATACACTTACACCAAGTAACAAAGACATAGACATACACCAAGTAACAAAGACATCCACTGACACCAAGTAACAAAGACATGCACTGATACCCAGTAACACAGACACACACTTACACCAAGTAACACAGACATACACTGACTCCAAGTAACAAAGACATTCACTTACACCAAGTAAAAAAGACATACACTGACACCAAGTAACAAAGACATACACTGATACCCAATAAAACAGACAAACACTTACACCAACTAACAAAGACATACACTGATACCCAGTTACACAGACACAAACTTACAACAAGTAACACAGACACACACAGACACCAAGTAACAAAGACATACACTGATACCCAGTAACACAGACACACACTTACACCAAGTAGAAAGACATACACTGACACCTAGTAACAAAGACATACACTGACACCAAGTAAAAAAGACATACACTGACACCAAGTAACAAAGACGTACACTGATACCCAGTAACACAGACATACACTTACACCAAGTATCAAAGACATACACTGACACCAAGTAGCAAAGACATACACTTACACCAAGTAACAAAGACATACACTGACACCAAGTGACAAAGACATACGCTTACACCAAGTAACAAAGACATAGATTTACACCAAGTAACAAAGACATACACTGACACCAAGTAACAAAGACATGCACTGATACCCAGTAACACAGACACACAATAACACCAAGTAACACAGACATACACTGACTCCAAGTAACAAAGACATTCACTTACACCAAGTAAAAAAGACATACACTGACACCAAGTAACAAAGACATACACTGATACCCAGTAACACAGACCCACACTTAAACCAAGTAACACAGACACACACAGACACCAAGTAACAAAGACACACACTTACACCAAGTACACAGACATACACTGACAGCAAATAACAAAGACATACACTTACACCAAGTAAAAAAGACATACACTGACACCAGGAAACAAAGACGTACACTGATACCCAGTAACACAGACATACACTTACTCCAAGTAACAAAGACATTCACTTACACCAAGTAAAAAAGACATACACTGACACCAAGTAACAAAGACATACACTGATACCCAATAAAACAGACACACACTTACACCAACTAACAAAGACATACACTGATACCCAGTTACACAGACACAAACTTACAACAAGTAACACAGACACACACAGACACCAAGTAACAAAGACATACACTGATACCCAGTAACACAGACACACACTTACACCAAGTAGAAAGACATACACTGACACCTAGTAACAAAGACATACACTGACACCAAGTAAAAAAGACATACACTGACACCAAGTAACAAAGACGTACACTGATACCCAGTAACACAGACATACACTTACACCAAGTATCAAAGACATACACTGACACCAAGTAACAAAGACATACACTTACACCAAGTAACAAAGACATACACTGATACCAAGTAACAAAGACATACACTTACACCAAGTAACAAAGACACAGACTTACACCAAGTAACAAAGACAGGCACTGACACCAAGTAACAAAGACATACACTGATACGCAGTAACACAGACACACACTTTCACCAAGTAACACAGACATACACTGACTCCAAGTAACAAAGACATACACTGATACCGAGTAACACAGAGACACACTTACACCAAGTAACAAAGACAGACAATGACACCAAGTAACAAAGACATACACTGATACCCAGTAACACAGACACACACTTACACCAAGTAACAGAGACATACACTGACACCCAGTAACACAGACAAACACTTACACCAAGTAACAAAGACAGGCACTGATACCCAGTAACGCAGACACACACTTACACCAAGTCACAAAGACATACACTGACACCCAGTAACACAGACACACACTTACACCAAGTAACAAAGACATACACTGACACAAAGTAACAAAGACATACACTTACACCAAGTAACAAAGACAGACACTGACACCAAGTAACAAAGACATACACTGACACCAAGTAACAAAGACATACACTGATACCCAGTAACAAAGACATACACTGAAACCAAGTAACAAAGACATACACTTACACCAAGTAACACAGACATACACTGACAGAAAGTAACAAAGACAGACACTAACACCAAGTAACAAAGACACGAACTTACACCAAGTAACACAGACATACACTGACACAAAGTATCAAAGACATGCACTGACACCAAGTAACAAAGACATGCACTTACACCAAGTAACAAAGACAGACACTGATACCCAGTAAACACAGACACACACTTACACCAGGTCACAAAGACAAACACTGACACCCAGTAACAAAGACAGACACTGATACCCAGTAACACAGACACACACTTACACCAAGTCACAAATACATACACTGATACCCAGTAACACAGACACACACTTACACCAAGTTAAAAAGACATACACTGACACCAAGTAACAAAGACATACACTGATACCCAGTAGCAAAGACATACACTGACACCAAGTAACAAAGACACAAACTTACACCAGGTAACACAGACATACACTGACACCAAGTAACAAAGACATACACTTACACCAAGTAACAAAGACATACACTGACACCAAGTAACACAGACACACACTTTCAGCAAGTAACAAAGACAGACACTGATACCCAGTAACACAGACACACACTTAAACCAAGTAACACAGACACACACAGACACCAAGTAACAAAGACATACACTGACACCAAGTAACAAAGACATACACTTACACCAAGTAAAAAAGACATACACTGACACCAAGTAACAAAGACGTACACTGATACCCAATAACACAGACATACACTTACACCAAGTATCAAAGACATACACTGACACCAAGTAGCAAAGACATAAACTTACACCAAGTAACAAAGACATACACTGACACCAAGTAACAAAGACATACGCTTACACCAAGTAACAAAGACATAGACTTACACCAAGTAACAAAGACATACACTGACACCTAGTAACAAAGACATACACTGATACCCAGTAACACAGACACACAATAACACCAAGTAACACAGACATACACTGACTCCAAGTAACAAAGACATTCACTTACACCAAGTAAAAAAGACATACACTGACACCAAGTAACAAAGACATACACTGATACCCAGTAACACAGACCCACACTTAAACCAAGTAACACAGACACACACAGACACCAAGTAACAAAGACACACACTTACACCAAGTACACAGACATACACTGACAGCAAGTAACAAAGACATACACTTACACCAAGTAAAAAAGACATACACTGACACCAAGAAACAAAGACGTACACTGATACCCAGTAACACAGACATACACTTACACCAAGTATCGAAGACATACACTGACACCACGTAGCAAAGCCATACACTTACACCAAGTAACAAAGACATACACTGACACCAAGTAAAAAAGACATACACTTACACCAAGTAACAAAGACATAGACATACACCAAGTAACAAAGACATCCACTGACACCAAGTAACAAAGACATACACTGATACCCAGTAACACAGACACACACTTACACCAAGTAACACAGACATACACTGACTCCAAGTAACAAAGACATTCTCTTACACCAAGTAAAAAAGACATACACTGACACCAAGTAACAAAGACATACACTGATACCCAATAAAACAGACACACACTTACACCAACTAACAAAGACATACACTGATACCCAGTTACACAGACACAAACTTACAACAAGTAACACAGACACACACAGACACCAAGTAACAAAGACATACACTGATACCCAGTAACACAGACACACACTTACACCAAGTAGAAAGACATACACTGACACCTAGTAACAAAGACATACACTGACACCAAGTAAAAAAGACATACACTGACACCAAGTAACAAAGACGTACACTGATACCCAGTAACGCAGACACACACTTACACCAAGTCACAAAGACATACACTGACACCCAGTAACACAGACACACACTTACACCAAGTAACAAAGACATACACTGACACAAAGTAACAAAGACATACACTTACACCAAGTAACAAAGACAGACACTGACACCAAGTAACAAAGACATACACTGACACCAAGTAACAAAGACATACACTGATACCCAGTAACAAAGACATACACTGAAACCAAGTAACAAAGACATACACTTACACCAAGTAACACAGACATACACTGACAGAAAGTAACAAAGACAGACACTGACACCAAGTAACAAAGACACGAACTTACACCAAGTAACACAGACATACACTGACACAAAGTATCAAAGACATGCACTGACACCAAGTAACAAAGACATGCACTTACACCAAGTAACAAAGACAGACACTGATACCCAGTAAACACAGACACACACTTACACCAGGTCACAAAGACAAACACTGACACCCAGTAACAAAGACAGACACTGATACCCAGTAACACAGACACACACTTACACCAAGTCACAAATACATACACTGATACCCAGTAACACAGACACACACTTACACCAAGTAACACAGACATACACTGACACCAAGTAACAAAGACATACACTGATACCCAGTAGCAAAGACATACACTGACACCAAGTAACAAAGACACAAACTTACACCAAGTAACACAGACATACACTGACATCAAGTAACAAAGACATACACTTACACCAAGTAACAAAGACATACACTGACACCAAGTAACACAGACACACACTTTCAGCAAGTAACAAAGACAGACACTGATACCCAGTAACACAGACACACACTTAAACCAAGTAACACAGACACACACAGACACCAAGTAACAAAGACATACACTGACACCAAGTAACAAAGACATACACTTACGCCAAGTAAAAAAGACATACACTGACACCAAGTAACAAAGACGTACACTGATACCCAATAACACAGACATACACTTACACCAAGTATCAAAGACATACACTGACACCAAGTAGCAAAGACATAAACTTACACCAAGTAACAAAGACATACACTGACACCAAGTAACAAAGACATACGCTTATACCCAGTAACACAGACCCACACTTAAACCAAGTAACATAGACACACACAGACACCAAGTAACAAAGACACACACTTACACCAAGTACACAGACATACACTGACAGCAAGTAACAAAGACATACACTTACACCAAGTAAAAAGGACATACACTGACACCAAGAAACAAAGACGTACACTGATACCCAGTAACACAGACATACACTTACACCAAGTATCGAAGACATACACTGACACCACGTAGCAAAGCCATACACTTACACCAAGTAACAAAGACATACACTGACACCAAGTAAAAAAGACATACACTTACACCAAGTAACAAAGACATAGACATACACCAAGTAACAAAGACATCCACTGACACCAAGTAACAAAGACATACACTGATACCCAGTAACACAGACACACACTTACACCAAGTAACACAGACATACACTGACTCCAAGTAACAAAGACATTCACTTACACCAAGTAAAAAAGACATACACTGACACCAAGTAACAAAGACATACACTGATACCCAATAAAACAGACACACACTTACACCAACTAACAAAGAAATACACTGATACCCAGTTACACAGACACAAACTTACAACAAGTAACACAGACACACACAGACACCAAGTAACAAAGACATACACTGATACCCAGTAACACAGACACACACTTACACCAAGTAGAAAGGCATACACTGACACCTAGTAACAAAGACATACACTGACACCAAGTAAAAAAGACATACACTGACACCAAGTAACAAAGACGTACACTGATACCCAGTAACACAGACATACACTTACACCAAGTATCAAAGACATACACTGACACCAAGTAGCAAAGACATACACTTACACCAAGTAACAAAGACATACACTGATACCAAGTAACAAAGACATACACTGACACCAAGTAACAAAGACACAGACTTACACCAAGTAACAAAGACAGGCACTGACACCAAGTAACAAAGACATACACTGATACCCAGTAACACAGACACACTCTTTCACCAAGTAACACAGACATACACTGACTCCAAGTAACAAAGACATACACTGATACCGAGTAACACAGACACACA